>NC_053501.1:39701796-40001796 GCF_905171775.1 Rana temporaria | reverse complement strand
GCGCGTGCCCGGGACACGGTCCGAAGCTCCGTGGCCACGGCCCGCGACCCGCTCGGTGGCTGCGGACCCGATCGCCGCCGGAGTCCCGCGATCGGTCCCCAGAGCTGAAGAACAGGGAGAGCTGTGTGTAAACACAGCTTCCCCGTTCTTCACAGTGGCAGCTTCATTGATCGTGTGTTCCCTAATATAGGGAAACACGATCAATGACATCACATATCCAGCCCTACCCCCCTACAGTTAGAAAAACATATGAGGTCACACATAACCCCTACAGCGCCCCCTAGTGGTTAACTCCCAAACTGCAATTGTCATTTTCACAGAAACAATGCATTTTTTGCTGTGAAAATGACAATGGTCCCAAAAATGTGTCAAAATTATCCGATGTGTCCGCCATAATGTCGCAGTCACGAAAAAAATCGCTGATCGCCGCCATTAGTAAAAAAAAAAAAAATTTATAAAAATGAAATAAAACTATCTCCTATTTTGTAAACGCTATAAATTTTGCGCAAACCAATCGAACAATTATTGCGATTATTTTTTTTTTTTTTTACCAAAAATAGGTAGAAAAATACATATCGGCCTAAACTGAGGAAAAAAAATGTTTTTTTTATATCTTTTTGGGGGATATTTATTATAGCAAAAAGTCAAAAATATTGAATTTTTTTCAAAATTGTCACTTTATTTTTGTTTTTATAGCGCAAAAAATAAAAACCGCAGAGGTGATCAAATACCACCAAAAGAAAGCTCTATTTGTGGGGAAAAAGGACGCCAATTTTGTTTGGGAGCCACGTCTCATGACCGCGCAATTGTCAGTTAAAGCGACGCAGTGCCGAATCGCAAAAACTGGCCAGGTCCTTTACCTGCATAAAGGTCTGGGTCTTAAGTGGTTAAGTAAAGCTCCCCAATGGGGCACAGATAGAGATAAGTAAACCAACAAGGGTTATAACCCTCCCTTACTCTATTCAAAAGGGGGTGGGGGAAGTTTTGCCTATATTTCCACTTCAATTAGATATGGAGAATTCACTACAGAGGGTGACGCTGAACATCCAGGTCCCATTCCTACTATAGTGCGCTTTGGTAATTCATGTGCTGTAACATACTGTTCCGCGTGTTGAGAGACATTGTGTTACAGTATTCCATTTCTTTTGAATGGGCCTCCATGCAGAAAAAGCACTATAGCAGTGTGTTTTTTTTTTTTTTCTTTCTCATAACCACACACAGCATCACACATCATCTGCTGTGTGTGCTGTAACGCAAATGCTTGGTGTATGTGTATTGGAGTTCTATTCAAAATTATTTTGTATTGCAGTGCCCTAGGGGTCAACAAGCCCTCAGCTGAAAACTTTATACAGCCGTGTGCTAAGGAAGATGCCATATTTTAATTCACATATATAATAAATATATATATATATATATATATATATATATATATATATATATATATATATATATATAAATGTGTGCGTGTGATGTATATAATTATAACTTTTTTCAAAGGGTTGCTTGGTAGATGTTTTGGCACCCCAGCGCTTGGTCTGAGTCTGCTGTGCAGCTCTGTATGCGTGCAGGCTTTATGTACTTTGTGGCCCAAGGGTGGTATGGCATATTCAGGCCAAGGCTGCCTATTGCGCATTATTCTGGTAGGTCCTGACAGCAGAGTGGCTCAACTGGAACATAACCCTCATGCCGCCTACAAAAGATCAGAATTTTACGACAAATGTTCGATGCGAGTGTTTGCTCGAAAATTCCGACCGTGTATAGGCCCCATCGAACATTCTCTCGTCAAAATTTGAGAGCTGGTTCTCAAATTTTCCGAAAAAAAAAGTTCTTGTCGGAAATTCCGATCGTCTGTGTATGCAATGCCGACGCACAAAAATCCTACGCATGCTCGGAATCATTGAACTTCATTCTTCTTGGCTCGTCGTAGTGTTGTACGTCACCGCGTTCTTGACGTTTGTAATTTCCGACAACATTTGTGTGACCGTGTGTATGCAACACAGGTTTGAGCCAGAATTCCGTCGGGGGAAAAAAATCCACGGATTTGTGGTCGGAAATTCTGATCGTGTGTACGTGGCATAACACATTGGGCACTTCTGCATCTGTCTAACCTTGTTCCATCCAAATGGGAAAATTGACTTGCCTTGGATTGTGGTCACATGTGTCTTGTAGCTCACTGCATAGAGCCACGGTAAATCTGGCCATACATTCTACAATTTTCTTCTATTTTATTTAGATTTACCTTCAACTATGTAGTGCAAGGTCCTGCCTGATTGCATACAAATTGATAGTGTTTAGGTTTGACCTCATATTATATGGTTTTGGAAAATCTAAAGGAAAATTGTACAAGACAATTGTATAATGTATTGCCAGCCTTAAGCTATTCTGTAAGCAACTGTGGATAATCTTCTGCTTTCCCAACTGACAATGACCTGTGTAGTTTAGCCCCCCTGAAGCTAGTTTTTGGCTGAATTGTAACGAAAACAGAAGTCAGAAACAATTGTGGCTTCTATAGAGGAAACCATTCACAAGTGCTAATAATTTAAGCCAAATACTAGCTATGGGTTGAAATACTGAAGAATAACTGTTTTTTGTTTTCCTCCTAATTTTTCTGCATTGTGAATTTGTGAGTTTCTTTCCAGCACAGATAATATAACTTCTCCGCTGCCAGGGGGGTTATTCAGAAAGTACTCCTGTAATATGCACTTTTTTTCTGTCTTTCTTAAACAACGAAGATGTGTGTATGTAAACAGCGCTCATTGAAAGAGCATCAATAAAGGCCATGGTTTAAACTTGGGCATTTTATGCTGCTTTATTACATAACGCCTCGCCTGACAAAGCTGCATTTGTTAACGTTAAACTTCACTTTTAATTTTTATATTTATATGTATATGTGTTTATTCTCTTATGCATTCCCCATGGGAATATATAGAGAAAAGCACTCCAGGGATAGGAACTAGGAGAATTCAATCACAGACAAAGCTCCTACTGGGGCCAGATGTAGGGTAGGGGAAAAAAAAGAAAAACTGTACACCTCTGCAATGCATGCACATTTCTTTTCTTTTTGCTTTATCCCTTTATAAATGCTGCAAATACAGAGAAACGTGTTCTGCCAAAAATCCAGGCAGCTTTTTTTTTAGCAAACACTGCCTGTGCTGCAATTCAATTTCAAGCAGTGTTGTCATCGACTGCCCAGTTTTCCTAAGCTGCACTACTTCACATTTGCTTCTCTCCTTGATATAAGAGGATTTATTTGTCTCAGAATCAACAGAGGTCTTTAAAGAGACCACACATGGGAAATGTGCATACACAGCAAAGATGTACTTTTAAGTGGTTGTAAAGGTTCTTTTATTTTTCTTAAAATAATAAACTTACCGTTGAACAGTGCAGTTCCTTACCTCCTTTTTTGAAGTCCCCCCTCCAGCGCTGCCCCCTCCTTCTCTGAGTACCCCTATTGCAAGCTGGCTGCTGTGTGGGCACTCATGCTGTGCTGAGCTGGGCTTTATTCTTCCATAGACACACACAGCTTTGATCTGATTACCACTCAATCCTTATGAATTCCAGATATTGATATTTTTACAAAGTTACATTGGTCCAACTTGGATCAATATAACTATGTATAATTCCATACCTGTGGGATCGCTCCTATGAGCTGGAAATCGTTTTCGTAGGTGCCACTACTACAAGGCTCTCCACTAGCCTCTGTGTGCATGAGCTGGAGAGGAAGGGTGATGACATCATGCTCTCCACCTTGTCTTATTATAGAATGCTTTGCTGTCATTGAGAAAATGCAAAGCATTCTCTGAATGGCATTGGTGCCAAGTGGGCAACCTCCTATGTTCACAAGGCAGTACGGCAGCCACTTGGCAGGGGACCTGTAGGATAGTAAAGATCACTGTAGTAATGGTGTCCACTACAGTGATTTCTTTCTCGTACACCACGGGACACAGAGCCATTCATTACATAATGGGTTAAGGGTCACCAGCGGTGATTGGACACTGGCACAACCAATTGAAGACAGTTCCCCTCCATATAACCCCCCCCCTATCAGGGAAGGACCTCAATTTTCTTTGTCAGTGTCTAAGGTGTTGGACGTGCTAAGGAAAACTCTGCCAAAGGGACCCTCTGGGGTAAAAAGAGCTATGGTTTTGGACCCATCCAAGATGCCAAATTACGCTGAAACTGGATGGGATCTGGGCCTCATGCACGAGGCGTCGCCTGTAATGTCTCTCTTCGGAGTACTGGCCTCTAGGGTCCAGCACTTTTGCTCCTTAAGTTAAAAGTCCTGGTAAGAGTCTTTTACAAGGCCCAGGGGAGAGGTCTCATTAAGTAGGAACCCATCCCTGAAGGTTGGCACACAAATCCCGCTGTGATGGGTGAAGATTGGTGCTGTCTGAATTTTCAGCAGAACAAAATCTGCGGCAGGGATCAAGGAAAGAGGTAAAGGAATCCCAAGAACAATCTTAAGGACATTTTTCCAATTTTGAGTAAGGTGTCTTCTCTTTTTTTCGCCACTAGAGGGAGTAAAGAGCTGAGATTTACTCACCACGCTCTATACAGTGTCAGACCTGGCAGGACAAGCACACTTCCTCCGCTGCAGAGCTCTGCATAGAACAGCCATCGCTTCTCTCCTCCAAATGCTGGGCAAGAACGCCACAGCACAGTCAGAACAAGCAGGGGGAGGCTCCCCCTCGTCCCAGGACAGCCGCCATTTGCTCTAGGTCGAGCACGCTTTATCGGCGGCGGCAGAGGAGGAGCAGTGTTGCGTGTGTGTGTGCGTGCGTGTGTGTGTGTGCACGCACGCTGGTTTAAAGCATGGCGCTCAAGATCGGAGCCATAAAGGAGTCTCGGAGGCCGGCAGCTCTTCCTTTGGAACACAGCAGCATTCAGGGGGCACGTAAGTTCTATGTGGTGGGGCACTACCAAAAGAGACACCTACTCCATTGCATGAAACTGTGTTTAAGTTGCATACTTTATGTTGATTGCTAAACTGAGCACAGTAGTATATACAGTTTGGTACCTCAGCCTGTTGCTTGGTAATATGTCTTCCCTTAGAAGGAATTCAGGGTCTAAGAAAGACAAGAAAGCACAGCCGCCTGAGACAGGGGGCTCTAGGCGTGCCTGCTCGGTACCTGTAAAGGTACCTTCCTCCCCTGTAAATTTTGACGTACTTCTACATGAGGAGCCATTGCCACTATCAGGTGTAACTATTTCTCTGGTGGCACCTGGGCCTGCATATGTCACTGAGGACACTTTTACTGCAGCCCTGGGAAAATTAGAAGGGAAGATCGCTACGCTAATCGCAAAGTCCTCGCAAAAGGATAAAAAGCAAAGCAGATCTCCATCGGTGGTTTTAGATCCCCTTTCAGAAAAATCTGAGGAGCAAAAGGATGAGGTAACACCTACAGATATCAGATATCCGAGGAACCCTTCTCTGCTTTCCAGATGCTAAGGTCACAGGTACATGTTATGCTGAAACTGCATTCAGGTTGCCCTCTTCGGAGTTAACTAAATCACCTGTCTCCTCCCTGGGTTCATTAAAAACCCTGCAGGGTGCATGCTCTTTCCCGGTTCATCCGTTATTAAAGTAGTTAATTTACGCAGACTGGCTACATCCAGTTAAGTGTTTCTCACCTCCTAAGAATTTTGACATTCTTTATCCCAGAGATAAGCAATTAGCGGACCTCCAGCTGTTGCCAAACTACAAGTCCCATCATGCCTCTGCCTCTGGGTGTCATGCTTGATGCTGTCAGAGTCTCGCTATGCCTCATGGGACTTGTAGTTTGGCAACATCTGGAGGTCCGCTAATTGCTTATCCCTGCGAAGTTTATCCTATGGAGGAAGAGTTTTCCAAGAATTGGAGTCTGCCTTCTGTAGATGCAGCCATTTCTTGTATAAATAAGAACCTGACTTGTCCAATAGATAACGTAAAGGTATTTAAAGATCCTTCGGAAAAGAAGTTGGAATCTTTACTAAAATCTTCCTTCCTTCTGGCCGGTTCAGTTGCCCAACCTGCTGTAGCAGCAGTAGGCATGTGTCAGGTCCTCAAGGACCAGGAAAAACAGGGGCTGAAGGAGCTGCATCCAGAAAAAGTCAAATTGTGGGAGAATTTGCCTAAAGCCTTATGTTTTGCTATGAGAGATTTGATTCAGCAAGCATCTCGTCTCACACTCCAGCTATTGCATATGTGCAGAATTCTTTGGCTAAAGCATTGGTCAGCAGAGGCACCATGCAAAAAACTTTTGGCCAGTTTCCCCTTCCATGGTGAATGCCTCTTTGGGGAAGATTTGGAAAAATATATCCAGAAGATATCGAGTGGGAAGACCACTCTATTACGAGAGAAGAAGAAAAACAAGCAACCTTTTTTTAAATGTTCTCTCTTCCCGGCTCCTGGTAAATCTATCTTCAGCCAGCCACAAAGGGCTAAAGAAGACCAGGCTCAGAAAAGCAAGAAGCAGTGGAGTTCAAAGGCTAACAAGCAAAACCCAAAAGCCTCTTCATGAAGAGGCGCCCCCGCTCGGCCGAGTGGGGGGACGGCTTCGGCAGTTTTCAGCGGCATGGCAGATAGAAATCCAGGACAGATGGGTAGTATCCCTAGGATACAAGCTGGAATTTCGAGAGATCCCATCTTCTCA
Source organism: Rana temporaria (assembly GCF_905171775.1). Taxonomy (NCBI): domain Eukaryota; kingdom Metazoa; phylum Chordata; class Amphibia; order Anura; family Ranidae; genus Rana; species Rana temporaria. The sequence continues at coordinate 39,995,164 of NC_053501.1, read as the reverse complement.
GTTCCGAAGCTCAAGGCTCTCCAAAGATCCTCTAAAAAGAGCATCCTTCTTCAAAGGATTTGATCACTTGCTGTCCCATGGGGTGATCACAGAAGTACCCCTAAGGGAGCAAGGTTCAGGTTTTTGTTCAAACCTCTTTGATTCCAAAACGGAGATGTCAGACCCATCCTGGATCTAAGATCTCTAAATCTGTTTCTGAACATTCGCCATTTCTGAATGGAACCTATTCGATCAGTGGTCACCACCCTACAAGGCAGAGAATTCATGGTGTCTATAGACATCAAGGACGCATATTTACATGTGCCTATCCATCCCGCTCACCAAAAGTTCTTAAGGTTTGCGGTAGAACATCACCATTTCCAGTTTGTGGCTCTGCCCTTTGGTGTGGCTACTGCGCCCTGGGTATTTACAAAGGTACTAGCCCCTCTGTTGGCAAATCTCAGAGCATAAGGCATAGCGATAACAGCCTATCTAGACGATCTACTTGTGATAGATCAGTCAGTGACAGGATTAGATCACGCTGTGCTCACCACAATAAAATACCTGGAGCATTTAGGATGGATTGTGAACTTACAAAAATCCTCTCTACAAGCCCAAAGAAGGGTAGAGTATTTGGGCATGATCATAGACGCATCCCAAAGCCGGGTATTTCTACCAGAGTCAAAGATCAAGTCGCTAGGAGACCTGATCCACAAGGTCAACGCAAAGAAAAGACCATCTATTTGTCTTTTGTATGAGGCTATTAGGGAAGATGGTAGCCTCCTTCGAGGCTGTCCCTTATGCCCAGTTTCATTCGAGACTACTTCAAGGCAGTATTTTAGCCGCCTGGAACAGGAAGATCCAAGCTCTGGATTTACCCATGCGCCTGTCTTCACAGGTGCGTCAAAGCTTCAGTTGGTGGTTAAAAACCAAGAACCTGCAGAAAGGAAGATCCTTGCTCCCAGTCACCTGGAAGGTGGTGTCTACAGATGCCAGCCTAATGGGCTGGGGAGCAGTGTTAGAAGAAGCTTCAGCCCAGGGAACCTGGGCCAAGACCGAAGAGAACCTGCCCATCGGCATACTGGAGATGCGGGCAGTATACTTTGCCCTCAGAACCTGAACACACAGGTTACAGGGCCACCCCTTTGGATTCAATCCGACAATGCTACTGCAGTAGCTTACATCAATCACCAAGGAGGCACCCGCAGTCAGGGTGCTCAGTAGGAGGTGAATCGGATTTTAACATTGGCAGAAGAACATGTTCCTTGTCTCTCTGCAATCTTCATGCCAAGAGTAGAAAACTGGCAAGCGGACTATCTGAGTCGCCAGCAACTATTACCAGGAGAGTGGTCTCTCCACCCTGATATCTTTCAGGCCATATGCCAGAAATGGGGGACCCCGGATGTAGATCTACAGCTTCAACAGGAAGTTGGACAACTTTGTGTCCAGGACAATAGATCCTCTAGCCTATGGATCGGATGCTCTAATGATTCTGTGGAATCAGTTTTTACTGATCTATGCGTTTCCGCCGATCGCTCTCTTACAAAGGCTACTTTGCAGGATCAAGAAGAAGGGAATTCCAGTAATCCTAGTGGCGCCAAATTGGCCCAGAGGGCCCTGGTACACCAAAATCATAAAGATGGTGGTAGGAAGACCTTGGAAGCTTCCACTTCGTCACGACCTGCTATCGCAGGGTCCAGTGTTCCATCCTTCCTTACAAAAGCTAAATTTGACGGTCTGGCTGCTGAGACCCACATTATGAAGAAACGAGGGATCTCAGGTCCAGTTCTTTCTACACTTCTTAATGCTAGAAAGCCAGCCTCCAGGCTTATCTACTATAGAGTCTGGAAGGCATATGTTTCCTGGTGTGAAACCAAGAAATGGAATCCTCAAAGATGTGACATAAGTAGGATTCTCGTCTTTTGCCAGCTAGGAGTGGATATGAAATTAGCCCTTAGAGGCGATATTTGACCCTTAATGGTACTATCAGTCTTCTTTCAAAGACTGCTGGCATCTCATTCCCTAGTTCAGGCTTTCATTCAGGGGGTACCGCGGATCAATCCGCCAGTCAAGTCTTCCTTGTGCCCATGGGATCTGAATTTAGTATTGTCAGTGTTGCAGAAGCAACCTTTTGAACCTATTTGCCAGATTCCATTGATCCTTTTAATCAGGAATTTGGCTTTTTTGATTGCTATCTCTTTGGCTAGAAGAGTATCTGAATTAGCAGCTCTTTCTTGCAAAGAGTCTTATTTAATTTGTCACAAAGACAAAATTGTACCACGACCCCCATCCTGCCTTTCTACCTAAGGTGGTGTCGGCTTTTAATTTAAATCGGGACATTGTTCTGCCTCCTTTTTTTCCGGATCTGCAGACAGCGGAGGAAAAATTATTGGACTCTCTAGATCTAGTGAGCAGTAAAGGTGTTTCTGCAGGCAAATGCTCAGATACGCAAAACAAATGTTTTGTTTTTTTTGCCAGATGGTCCCAAGAGAGGACAAGAGGCATTAAAATCCACTATCTCCAGGTGGATTTGACAAAAAATTATTCAAGCTTATGGTTTAAAGAACAGGACTCCTCCTTTTTCTGTTAGGGCGCACTCTACCAGCGCGATAAGTGCTTCATGGGCAATGCACCACCAGGCTTCGTTGGCTCAGATCTGTAAAGCTGCAACTTGGTCTTCAGTCCACACATTTTCCAAATTCTATCAAGTGGATGTGAAAGGACAAGAGGGTGCCGCCTTCGGGCAAAGTGTGCTGCAGGCAGCAGTATAGGGCTTCTTGTCAATAGCGGCCGCTTGATCTGTGTCTCCCACCCTTCATTGAGCATTGCTCTGGGATGTCCCACTCCCATTATGTAATGAATGGCTCTGTGTCCCGTGGTGTACAAGAAAGAAAATTGTGGTTTTTGAGTCATATGACCTATGAAAAAAAGCAGTAAAGTTGCGCTAAAATCGCTTGCGTGTTTCAGTGCCCATTATCGGCTCCTTTTATTTTCTTATCCGCAAAATGCCGATAACCTATTTTCGGCAGCCAATATATCGGTGTATCCCTACTTTTAATCAGTAATTAATAGCAGACATATGGTCCCAAATTAGAAGTTGCAAGAAACAAGCAAGCCTGTTGGTCAGAACTGATATCTGGGGAGTGCAAAATCTGGTGCAGCTGTGCATACCAGTGTCATACCAGGCATGCACGCAGGCAATGTGCGTTGCCGGCGGCCTCACTGTCCACCAAGCCACCCGCGATTACTCCACAGAGAGGCAGAATGGAGGAAAAAAAAGGTAAATTATAGCATAAATGTCAGAATAGGAAGGGGGGAGGAGCTTGCTACAGCTCTGTCATATATTAAGTATTAAGATAATTACTCTGTGAGCTGTCAAGTCCGGATATTTTTGTACTCGTCAGTTGAAACAAAGTGTATCCAGCATGACCATGTTTTAGTAAATTTGGACGGAGTATTCTTCGCCTAGTGTATTAGTTCTTCCACTTCCATAGTTCTTTGTATACGATCGAACCAATCAGTGATGTAAGGGGGTTCAGCAGAGCGCCATTTGACTGGGATACACATCTTGGCCACATTGACCATGTGCATGGCTAGAGAGTGGTGGTAACCAGTTGATGGTGAGGTGGAGTAGTGGAGCAGGAATTGGGCGGGCGTAAAGTCTAAAGTGTGAGTCGTTACTAAGAGGAGGAGCTCAAAACTAGCGCAACTGCACTCGCAGTACACTTACTTTACAATGCAGTCCTTTAGTAAATCCACCCCTACGTCTTTTAATGTAAGTATCCTTTATTATTTACAAAAAAAAAATTATAGTTCAGTAACATGCTGCCATCTAGTGGCTATTTTACATACTGCATTGAGGCTTCTGTGATGATACAGTGCCTTGAAAACATTTTCACACCCCTTTAAATTTCATTTTGTCATGTTATAAACAAAAACGTAAATGTATTTTGATGGGATTTTATGTGATAGACCAACACAAAGTGGCTCATAATTGTGAAGTGGAAGGAAAATGATAAAGGGTTTTCCAATTGTTTACAAATAAATGTCTAAAAAGTGTGGCGTGCATTTATATTCAGCCCCCTTTACTCTGATACCCCTTACTAAAATCTAGTGGACACAATTGCCTTCAGAAGTAACATAGGGCCAGATTCACCAAAGAGATACAACGGCGTATCTCTGTTTCTATCTATGCGACTGATTCATAGAATCAGTTACGCATAGATATCCATAAGATCCGACAGGTGTAATTGTTTTACACTGTCGGATCTTAGGATGCAGTACAGCGGCCGCCGCTGGGGTGAGTTTGCGTCGTAAACCAGCGTCGGGTATGCAAATTAGGAGTCACGGCGATTCCCGACGGATTTTCGCGTTCGCTACGTCGCTGCTAGTCTAGTTTCCCGTCGCAAAGTTAGTCATCGTTTGACGTGACCTAACTTTACTCAGCAATCGTATTGCTGTTTAAAGTATGGCCGTCGTTCCCGCGTCGAAATTTAAAATTTACTGTTGTTTGCGTAACACGTCCGAGAATACGGAAGTACGCTACGCGTGTCGCCGTTTGAAAAAAATTATGTCACGGCGCGCAAAGCACGACGGGAATTGCGAAACTGAGCATGCGCAGTAGGTCCGGCGCGGGAGCGCGCCTAATTTAAATGGCACACGCCCATTTGAATTGGCCCGCCTTGCGCCGGAGGCTGCCAGCGTAGTTTTCATCGCAAGTGCTTTGTGAATCAGGCACTTGCGATGAAAACTTGCGGCGGTGTAACGTATCTATGATACGTTACGCCGCCGCGATTCTACGTGAATCTGGCCCATGATTAGTAAATCGATCCACCTGTGTGTAATTTAATCTTGGTATAAATACAGCTGTTCTGTGAAGCCCTCATAGGTTTGTTAGAGAACCTTAGTTAACAAACTGCATCACGAAGGCCAAGGAACACACCAGACAAGTCAGGGATAAAGTTGTGGAGAAGTTTAAAGCAGGGTTAGGTATTCAATCCATCATCTGAAAATGGAAAGAGTATGGCACAACTGCACACCTACCAAGACACAGCTGTCCACCTAAACTCACAGACCGGGCAAGGAGACCATTCATCAGAGAAGCAGCCAAGAGGCCCATGGTAACTCTGGAGGAGCTGCCGAGATCCACAGCTCAGGTGGGAGAATCTGTCCACAGGACAACTATTAGTCGTTCCCTCCACAAATCGAAAGCCGTTGTTGAAAGAAAGCCATAAGATGTTCCAATTGTAAGAAGCCATGTGGGGGAATAATGAGATCAAAATTAAACTTTATGGCCTAAAATCAAAACGCTATGTGTGGTAGAAAAATAACACTGTACATCACTCATAACATCCCACCCCCTCCGTGAAACATGGTGGTGGCAGCATCATGTTGTGGGGATGATCTTCTTTAGCAGGGTAAGGGAAGCTGGTCGGAGTTGATGGAAAGATGAATGGAGCCAAATACAGGGCAATTCTAGAACAAAACCTGTTATGCCTCGTGCACACGGTCGTAATTTCCGATGAAAAAAGTCAGACAGAATTTTTTCATCGGATATTCCGAACGTGTGTATGCCCCATCAGTCTTTTTCTATCAGAAAGAATGTTCTATTTTTTTCAGTTCGTCTCTATGGAATTCCGACAAAAAAACACGCTCGGAAACAATTTGACGCATGCTCGGAAGCAGGCCTGGATTTACTCCCTTTGCCGCCCCAAGGGGCCAGGTCCTTCAATACCGCCCCCGCCTGCGCAGTACAGGGGGGACATTATCCGCAGGACACTGAGAAGCGGGGGGGAGGGGGGTGCTGCTGCCGAATATGACATTGAGAGGTGGGGGGGGGGGTGCTTCTGCCGAAAATTGCATAGAGAACTGGGGGGGTGCTCACCACCTCTTCCCTCAGTTTTCTCTCCTCTCACCATCCGTGACATGACAGGGGGGAACTCCCAAAGTGAAAGTGTCCTCTCCGCCACAGTGCCGCCCCTGCACATACTGCCGCCCCGAGGCCTGGCCTTGTTTGGAATCCGGCCCTGCTCGGAAGCATTGAACTTCATTTTTCTAGGCTCGTCGTAGTGTTGCACGTCACCGCTTTTTTGACGGTCGGAATTTGGTGTGTCTGTGTGTATGCAAGACAGCTTGAGCTGAATTCCGTTGGAAAAACCAGTTGGAGTTTATTCCAACGGAAAACAACGGTTGTGTGTACGCGGCATAAGAGCCTGCAAAAGATTTGAGACTGGAGCGGAGGTTCACCTTCCGGCAGGACAACGACCCTAAACATACAGCCCGAGCTAAAATACAAATTGTCAGTTAAAGCGACGCAGTGCCGAATTGGAAAAAATGGCCCGGTCATAAAGGGGGCAAATCCTGCTGGGCTGAAGTGGCTAGCTGTAGGTGGGAATGACTGACAGCAGTAGTTAGAGTTGCCACCTCATCCCTTTAAAACAGAACACATATGAATTACACAGGTTCTGAGGCTAATTTAATGCAAATAAGGCACCAAGTGAGTTTAATTACCTCCTTAATCAGCCACAGAACCTGTGTAATTAATATGTGTTCTGTTTTAAAGGGATGAGTTGGCAACCCTAGCAGTAGTACTAATACACCCAACATAGATTTCTAAGAGTAAAGCAGACATACCAGCAGGTGATTAGTCTAACTTGATATATGATAAAGCAATAACAGGAAGAATGTACATATGTCTGAGAAGAACAGTATATATTGTGATGGTATGCGAGGTGCGATACATGACAATAGGTACATTTCACCTCGCATTCGTTCCATTATGAGGGAGTGAACCGGAATCCGGTCCGGGTTTCACAGCCTCTGGGGCTGGCTAGGAATCTGGTCCGGATGTTTGGGTCCACTGGAGTCCACAGTCAGGTGGACTTTAAAAGACCAGGAAGAGAGCACAAGAGTGTGCTGGGATTTTTGGAGACTCAGGAGGGAACCTGAGTGTGAGAGGCTCTATGGAAAGTAACTGCAAGAAAGGTTTGCTTTATTGTTATTTTGTGGGTGATGGGGACCAGCCCCGCACTGTATAGAGAGGAGATCCTGTTTGTTTTGTTTAGCGCCGGACGGCAAGGATTTAATTTACTGGTTTATTTTTACCTGCAAACCATTTTTACAAATAAAATCTGGCCAGACTTAAAAGAAAGTGCTTGCTTGCGGACTGTGTTTCAGAAAAGGTGATCCCCACGAGCTAATCCCTCACACGTGGTGGATTCAGCGGGCACTTTTCTGAAAATTTAGAAAATTTTGAGGGCCCTGCTACAGGCCAATGCGGCTCAGCGAGAAACCAACCGCCAAGTCGCAGAGGCTGCTGCAGCACAACAGGTTGCCCAGCAGGAGATGAACCGACAGGTCGCAGAGACTGCCCTGAGGAAGTGGGTCGGACAGGGGGACCCCAGCACTGCAGCCCAAATGGTGGACCTAGTGAAGAGGCACAGTGCTACCGAGGACTTGGTAAACCCACCTACGCCCCACTTCGCTGTGTCTAGGGGTGCAAGATCTCCCAACGGTCTGGGTAAGACCGTTCCAGGGTTCAAGAGCTTGGAGAAAGTGGATAAAACTGTTGTTACAGCAGATGAGACTGTAGGTCCTAGACCTGGAGACCGGCCAAAGAAGCCAGGAAGGTTTTTGGGACCGTTAAGAGGACTGGGGGTAGGGCAAATACGATGTTTTCGTTGCCATGCATTAGGCCATATTGCTGCAGACTGCCCTCTAAATGATGAACCTATGCAATGTGATTATGCTGATAGAAAAAGACGCATCTCTCTGCACAGGTCGCATGTGTTGTGGTAGGTCAGAGTCGCCTTGAAAAACAGATGTGCGTTATTTTAGTGGATGGCAAGCCTCTCACAGCCCTACTAGACTCTGGTAGTGTGGTGACCCTAGTCAGGAGTGCTTGTGTAGACCCCGCAAAACTACACCCCAGTAGTATTGGGGTAATTTGCATCCATGGGGACACTCGGGACTACCAGACAGCGGTGGTTGAGGTTGATACCCCCATGGGGCAGTGTAACACATTCAGTGGGGGTGGTACCCTCACTGCTCCATGAAGCTTTAGTGGGGAGAGATTTTCCTCATTTTTGGAAGTTATGGGAGAGCCAAGGGAGGCTCGTAGATAGAGCTCCCCCTACTGGGGAAACACAGGAACTCTCACCAGACCCGTTTTGCCAAAGGGAAAGGTATGCTGTTGGTGGGATCGAGGAAGCCGGAGATCCTCTTCCTTTCCCTGCCATGGCCGGGGAACCGGAGGACTGGGAAGCTAGCACCCAGCCTGAGGGTAATGAACAGGATGTCCCATCTGACCCTGACATGGAGAGTAGCCAAAATGTGGTACCAGACCTGGAAGTCAGGAGAGAGGATTTCTTTACCGAGCAGCTGCAAAAGCCCACACTCATGAGAGCCAGGGAAAATGTTAAGATGTTGGATGGGGAACCGGTGGATCCTAATTGTGTGGTGTCCTTCCCCTACATGGCAATTAAAAACAATTTGTTCTATCAAGTGATAAAACATGGAGAGGAAGAGGTAGAACAGCTACTGGTTCCCAAACCCTTTCGCAGGGTAGTGCTAGACCTGGCTCATAGTCATGTAATGGGGGACATCTTGGGGTCGAAAAAAACAGGGAGAGAATCGCTCAAAGATTTTTCTGGCCCGGTTTGCATGCAGAGGTCAAGGAGTACTGCGAATCGTGCCCCGAGTGCCAACTGTCAGCACCGTCATCCCATTTTCGCAGCCCCCTTGTTCCTCTACCAATAATCGAGGTCCCCTTTGAGAGGATTGGCATCGACCTGGTGGGGCCGGTCGTGAAATCGGCCTGAGGTCACCAGCATATTCTGGTGATCCTGGACTATGCGACTCGCTATCCTGAGTCCATACCCTTGCGTAACACCTCCGCTAAGGCTATTGCCAAGGAATTGGTCCAGGTATTTAGTCGAGTGGGGATCCCAAAGGAGATCTTGACCGATCAGGGCACACCTTTTATGTCGAGTGTTACCAAGGAGTTGTGTAGATTGTACAAAATCTCCCATCTCCGCACTTCTGTCTACCACCCCAAAACAGATGGTCTGGTCGAAAGATTTAATAAAACATTGAGGAGTATGCTGAAAAAGATGGGAGAAACTTAGATTTTTTGCTACCATATCTCATGTTTGCCATACGAGAGGTCCCGCAGGCATCCACAGGCTATTCCCCCTTTGAGCTCTTGTATGGTAGGCATCCCAGGGGCCTGCTAGATGTGGCCAAAGAAACATGGGAAGGGGAGGTCAGCCCATATAGGAGCGTCATAGAGCACGTCTCTTTGATGCAGGATCGAATCACAGCTGTCCTGCCCCTGGTACGGGAACATATGGAGCGAGCCCAGGAGGCCCAGAGGAGGGTCTATAACCGGGGTGCCAAGGTCCGTTCTTTCAGCCCGGGGGACAGAGTGTTGCTACTGGTTCCCACGGTAGAAAGTAAGTTTCTAGCAAAGTGGCAGGGTCCCTTCGAGGTTGTCGAAAGGGTGGGGGAGGTAAACTACAAAGTCTACCATCCAGGGAAAAGGAAACCACACCAAACTTACCATGTGAATCTCTTAAAGCCCTGGAAGGACCGAGAGACTTTGCTGGCCATGTCCCTGCCTCCAACAGACCGGATACCCGTGACACCTGACATCCCCCTCACGGATTCCCTGTCCGTAGCACAACAAACTGACGTTAGGGCATTCCTGCAGAAAAATAGAGACTTTTTCTCCCCCTTTCCCAGACTGACCAACACGTTCCAACATGACATAGTGACGGAACCAGGGGTTTGGGTAAATGTAAAACCGTATAGAATTCCAGAGGCCCGGCGAGAGGCGGTTGCGGAGGAAATAAAAAATATGTTGGAGTTGGATGTAATCGAGGAGCCCCACAGTGAGTGGTCAAGTCCCATAGTGCTGGTCCCAAAACCTGATGGCAGTATCAGGTTTTGTAATGACTTTAGAAAACGTAACTGTGTGTCCAAGTTTGACGCCTACCCGATGCCCCGGGTCGACGAACTTGTGGACAGGTTGGGACAGGCTCGCTACATAACGACCCTAGACCTAACGAAAGGTTATTGTTGGATACCGCTTACTGAAATGGCCAAGGAGAAGACTGCCTTTTCCACCCCTGAGGGTTTGTTTCAGTATAAGCGGATGCCGTTTGGTCTGCACGGAGCCCCTGCATCATTCCACCCATCAGCAGCCAGTCCCCAGCACATATGTAAAAGTCCTCTGAGCCCAGTGCATATGTAGTAGTCTCTCAGCACCCATTCTTCAGCATATGTGGGATAATCCTTCACATTTATTAACGGCACCACGTTAAATATCAGTCTCATCTTCACTGACTCTGCTCCAGTGGAATCTCAGCTCCATCGTTCCATTTCTTGTTGTTGAAACAATCCCAGGCAAGAACGCCCTGCCCCATCACCCATGTCCCCAGCACTACCTTCACTGTTCCTGGGCTCCATGAAACAGTCCTTACTAATAACCTAATTACATTTTGGTGTCTCTTTTTCAGCCCCCATTGTCCCCAGTTTCACTTGAACATTCCTCCTTTTTCAGTACACTCCTCACCACCTTCACAGTCCGCGGTGCTGCTGACACAATCTCCATCACCTCCACTGTCCCAGAAAAACCTTCTGCAATTTTAGCAGATTGATTTCTGGATATTGATTCTCACCTTTACTCCCCATCTTGGCTCCTATGCTGCTGCTCGTTACTCGATTTTGTAAATGGGTGGAAAACACATATGGGGAGCATTTCTTTACGCCTGGTATTTACCTGTATGGTTATGACCATATTTAAAAAACAATTGTTGATAATAATTAAAGGATCAGTAACCACCATTTGTGGGTCAAAAGATGAACTGTTCTTCCTGCTGTCATGCCCTCTTCTTCTGCACATAATGCCTGCTACATTATAGTTACATAGTAGGTGAGGTTAAAAAAAGACACAAGTTAATCACAAAGACACAAAGTCCAACCTGTATGTTATTATACCTTCCACAATTCTCCCATGCACATAGAGTATTGCCTCCTGCCATACCCTGTGCACTCCTCTACTGCACATGCTGCCCACCATCATACCCTTCATACTTGTCTTCTGCACATGCTGACAACTTTCATACTCTCTGTACTCATCTTCGGTACCTACTGTATTTCCCCCTGCAATACCCCCCCACACTTTTATCTTTTACATTCTGCAATTCCCTCTGTACTCCTCTCCTGAAAGGTCCCAGCAATATGCGGGACCAACATGGGATAGACCAAAGGAGAAAAGCACGCTGTGCAGTTCTCCTGCTGTGCCTTCTCTCGTTCCAGGTACCATGCGATGCTGGGCAGCGGTGGCCGTGATTGGTGGACCAGGCGGAGCAGCTGATTGGCCGGTTCGAGCGGGAGGAAGCCCGCGCTGTAGGAGGCTATAAAGAGTCTCCAGCGCGGTGGTCTCCTCAGCAGCCCTGTCAGCCAGCGTCGCAGCAGGTCAGTGCGGGCTCGTCTCCTCTGCCTCTCAAAAAAAAAAAAAATTAAGCGCCGCGCTACTAATAGCAAGGAGGCCCTCCTGTGCCAGCTGCTGGAGAGGGCTGAAAGCAAGGGGGGTGAGGAGTGGCTGCGCCGCTGTCTTGGGGAGGATAGTGCTGCGGTACAGGCTACCCCCCCTCCCCCTGTGCAGAAAAAGAAAGGCTCAGGTGCGGGGGGAAGCGCGGTAAAGCAGCAGCCTGGTAAGAAAAAGAAGGGGGGTCAGTGTGCAGCTCCTTCTCCACAAGTAACAGACCTGAAGGAAGAAGTTGGAGCTGTGACAAGAAGAGCATCACGTCAGCAGGAGTGCAGCGCTACTCACCTTACAGCTGTGGAGGAGAGCGAGCAGCCAGTGTCCCATGTTGGTGAGAATTCTTTATCTGAGTTGTCTCAATTATCAGTACTGGTTAATTCTTTGTCTAATGTGTTACAGCAGTTCCAAGGGGCACATGTTAGTGGTGCTGATAGAGTTCAAGGGGCACAGGGGTCTGGTGCATATGCTGAAAGGAATGTACATGTTAGTACAGGTGCACAAGCTATTGGTGCAGAGCAGAGTTTTCATGAGGCAGAATGCCAGAGAGCACAGGCGTCTGGTGCCAATTATGTTCAGGATGTCAGCAATGATTTTGTGACATATGACATGACATTTATGGATGATGTGAATTCTGTTTGGCAGGAAGCAAGTGCTCCTGCTTTACAAGATAGCAGGAAGCCGGTTCCTGTCAGGAGTTCGGTTAACATTATTAACCCTGCGTTGCCTATCAGGCCGTCTGCTGTGACAGTAGGGGAGTTTTCTTTTAAAGAGCCCCTCCCATGTGTGCTGTCCCCACTGGGCTTTCATTTGCCTAGGACAGTAAAAGAGAAGATTTGGAGAGGGGAATTCGTTGACCTATTGTCATTATTGCCCTCCTCCAAGGAATTTTGAGTGAAATCTGACAAGCAGGCCGGCGATAGGTCCGAGGAGGACAGGAGGCGGGCCGTGCCTAAAACATTTCAGAATTGGCTGCAGGCTTTCTGCATTTATGCTGCAGTGATGGGGGAACGTTTCCCCGGCAAGTGCTCCGGGCTATTCCAGCACTTGGACATTATAGCCGAAGCGTTCCATCATTTCGGAGGCTCGGCTTGGTTCTCATACGATGAGAATTTTAGGCAGAAATTAGCAGTCCACCGTTCGCTACACTGGGGGACAAAGGATGTAGGTTTGTGGTTAAACCTAATGTTGCCACCTAAACCTCAGTTTACTCCTAAGCCCCCGGCAAGTAGTCAGGGTAGTTTTCGCAAGGGTTTTTGCTTTGCCTTCAATGAGGGCCAGTGCAAGTTCCTTGCAAACTGCCGTTATAGGCATGACTGTTCCTACTGCAGCGGGTCTCATCCAGCTAACAGATGTTTCCGCAAATCCGCCGCATCCTCTTTTCAGCCAGTCTCCAAAGATAATCATGGGAAAAGTGCCGACGCCGGTGAGGCTAGTCGTAATGCGACCATGGTTAGAGCGCTACCCAGATCGCAGGATGACGGCTCTGCTAATTGAAGGATTCGAAGAAGGTTTTTTAGTCCCGACCTTTAAAGGTCCGGGTTGTACGATGGTAAGAAATTTACAATCTGTTCATTGTCACTTGGATGTAGTTCATGAGAAAATATTTAAGGAACTGGCTGAGGGTAGGATCGCGGGCCCTTTTCAGGCCCCCCCTTTCGAGAATTTTCGTTTATCTCCCCTGGGTATAGTCCCAAAGAAAGAGGCGGGAGCATATAGACTGATACATCATCTCTCCTACCCTCCTAAATTCTCCCTGAATGATGAAGTTTCCAACATTTTAGCTCCAGTTTGTTACTCCTCATTCGATGAAGCTTTGGTCATCTTGAGGCGGATGGGTAGAGGTTCGCTGCTGGCGAAAGCCGACATCAAGGCAGCTTTTCGGTTATTACCGGTCCACCCACAAGGTTTCAATTCCTTGGGTTTCCAATTCTCGGGTCAATTTTTCTTTGATAAGGCTATGCCCATGGGGTTTTCGTTATCATGCTTTTACTTTGAAGCCTTTTCCACTGGGTTCTAACACAGAAGTTTCCCCATGGGGACGCCCTTCACTATCTAGACGATTTTTTAATTTTTGGAAGAGAAGGATCCTTGGAATGTTCCGAGACATTGCAAGTTTTCTTCGGTATTTGTGAGGAATTTGGAGTGCCCCTGGCACACGAAAAGACCTATTTTCCCTCCACGACTATCGAATTCCTCGGTATTACCATCGATTCGATACGAATGGAGTTCAGATTACCCGAACAAAAAGTACAGAAGCTCAAATCTCTGATCTCTTCATTTTTGTCTAGGAGGAAAGTGCTATTGAAGGAAGCCCAGTCACTACTGGGGCTGTTTGCCTTTGCCGCCATGGTCATCCCTATGGCCAGGGTTTTCTCTAGAGGTTTTTCCTTGGCCATTAACCTCTTGACCACTGGGCACTTAAACCCCCTTCCTGACCAGACCAATTTTCAGCTTTCGGTGCTCTCACAATTTGAATGACAATTACTCCGTCATACAACATTGTACCCATTTGAAATTTTTGTCCTTTTTTTCACACAAATAGAGCTTTCTTTTGGTGGTATTAGATCACCTCTGGGTTTTTTATTTTTTGCGCTATAAAAGAAAAACGACCGAAAATTCTGTAAAAAAAAAAACAAACAAACTTGTTTCTGTCATATTCGCAGGTTATTTCTCACACACAGCATATGCATACCACGAATGACACCCCAAAACACATTCTGCTATTCCTCCCGAGTATGGCGATACCCCATGTGTGCAACTTTTACACGGCGTGGCCACATAGAGAGGCCCAACATGCAGGGAGCGCCATCAGGCGTTCTGGAGCACCCAGGCCAATTCTGACATTTCTCTCCTACATGGAAAAATCACAATTTATTTGCTAGAAAACTACATAGAACCCCAAAACATTATATATGCGGAGTATTGGGGTATTGCGGAGTATTTGGGTATTGCAGAGTATTGGGGTATTGCAGAGTATTGGGGTATTGGGGGTATTGCAGAGTATTGGGGTATTGCGGAGTATTGCAGAGTATTTGGGTATTGCAGAGTATCGCGCAGGGTATTGCAGAGTATGGGGGTTTTGCAGAGTATGGGGGTATGGCGGAGTATGGGGGTATGGCGGAGTATGGGGGTATGGCGGGGTATGGCGGGGTATGGGGGTATGGCGGGGTATGGGGGGGGGTATGCAGAGTATGGGGGGGTATGCAGAGTATGGGGGGGTATGCAGAGTATGGGGGGGTATGGCGGGGGTATGCAGAGTATGGGGGGGTATGGCGGGGTATGGCGGGGGTATGCAGAGTATGGGGGGGTATGGCGGGGTATGGCGGGGGTATGCAGAGTATGGGGGGGTATGGCGGGGTATGGCGGGGGTATGCAGAGTATGGGGGGGTATGGCGGGGTATGGCGGGGGTATGGCAGAGTATGGGGGGGTATGGCGGGGTATGGCGGGGGTATGGCAGAGTATGGGGGGGTATGGCAGAGTATGGGGGGGTATGGCAGAGTATGGGGGGGTATGGCAGAGTATGGGGGGGTATGGCAGAGTATGGGGGGGTATGGCAGAGTATTGCTGAGCTGGGAGGGATGGCTGGATCTGTGACTGCAGTTGTCACAGATCCAGCCACAGCACTGCTGACACCCCGCGCTCCCCCCCCTCCTCCTCTCGCACTGTACCGAACGGTACAGAGAGGAGAGGGAGGAACCGGCGTCATCAAATGACGCCGGTTTGTTTACAAGTGATCGCTCCGTCATTTGACGGAGCGATCACGTGGTAAACAGCCGCGATTCGCGGCAATTTACTGTGATCCGTGATGCGCCGGGTCTTCTAGACCCGGCGAGCACGGACACTTCCGCGAGCGCGCCCCAGGGGACGCGCAAACGCGGAAGTGCACGAGGACGTCCCAGGGACGTCCTGTCACAATAACTCGACCGCGCTGTAGCAGTATTTCTGCTATGGCGCGGTCGGCAAAAGGTTAAAGGCCTTACCAATCCGCGGGCTCATGTCCGTTTGTCAAAAGGGGTCAGAGAAGATCTTAAGGTCTGGGATGCCTTTTTAGCAAACTAACGGTTCCACAGTATGGCAACAAGAGTTTATAGTAAGTAGTCAGATGAATTTCTTTACGGATGCGGCCGGATCGGTGGGCTTTGGTGCCTTCCTTAACGGGCACTGGTCCGCAGGCATTTGGCACAGGGAATGGTTGCAGGAGGACATTTTGCAAAACCTGGTCCTCCTGGAATTATTTCCAGTAATAGTCTCAGTGGTAATATGGAAGGAGTTCTTTGAAAACAGGAGAATTCTTGTCCATACGGACAATAAAGGGGTCCTGTTTGCTATTAATGCCTTGTCCTCCAGATCTCAGCTAGTTGTTAAACTTTAGCGTTTTTTGGTTCTGCACTGCATGCGCTATAATATTTGGCTTAAAGCTGAGCATATAGCGGGTATTCATAACAATATTGCCGATGCTTTGTCTCGCCAACAGTTCACAAAGTTCCGGGACCTGGCTCCGTCGGCGGATCGACAGGGAACCCCTTGCCCGGAATTCCTCTGGGGCTTGATATGGAGCTGATTTTCAGTAACCTGCGCAACTCCGTTTCAAGTAAGACATGGTCGGACTATAAGTTATCTTGGTCCAGATGGTGTTCTTTTTGCCAGGAAAGGGGTTCTGACCCCTTTAGTGTCACCCCGTTATTAGCTTTGACTTTTTTGTCTAATCTGATTCAGGCACAGCTGTCCCCGGCGTCAGTGAGTAAGATCCTTGCGGGGGTTTCATTCTTTTTGAAGTTTTCAGGTGTACCAGCACTAACCTCTTTCTTTCAAGTAACTCAGGTACTGAAGGGTTTTAAGAGATCCAGGCCTTCCAGTGACGGCAGGCGTCCCATTTCGGTCGAACTGTTAATCGACCTCCTTGGATCGCTTCGAGAGGTATGCTCATCTGAGTTTGAGGCTCTGCTGTTTCGAGCCGCCTTTTCAGTTGCATTCTTTGGGGCCCTCAGGGTTGGCGAATTTACGGCGCCTAACAAGTCCTCTTCATCTTTTCTCAGGTTCGATCATGTTTGTGTGCAAGACGGTTGTCTTTCCATTTTCCTTTGCAGGTCTAAAACGTTGCCTGTTGGTAAAGGCTGTTGGTTCTCCCTTGCTAGCTCTCCTAACAAGGTTTTATGCCCGGTCACTCAGGTCGAAAAATATCTGGTGGTACGTCCTATGTCCCGTGATTCATTTTTTGTGCATATTGATTCGTCCCCTCTTACCAGGTATCAGTTTTCTTCCGTTTTTAAGGCTTGTCTGAGTTTCCTGAACCTTTCAGGATTGTGTTTTTCTTCACATTCCTTTAGAATCGGGGCGGCCACCGCAGCAAATTCGCTAGGTTTTTCGGAAAGCAGGTTAAAGTATGTAGGGCGTTGGAATAGTTCTAGGTACAAGTTATATGTTCGTCCCGAACTATTAATTTTATAATTTTCTTTTTCAGATCAAGTCAAGAAGGTGGTGTGGATAGTTGGCCATTCTTATGTTTTTTGGGCCGCCAAGCATGCTGAATCAAGGCCCTACTCCACAAACCTAGGTCTAGACTCCTCATTTTCTTTGTTATGGTCGGGTGTTAGGGGTTTGAGATGGCGTAATGTGAAGGAACATCTAGTGTATTTGTCGGCCATGTGGCCATCACCTCAGATTTTAGTGCTTCATGCAGGTGCCAATGATCTAGGTAAATTGGGTACTTGGGAACTGATATGTGAAATAAAGAGGGATTTACACACTATAAGCCTCATGTTTCCAGGTTCTGTTTTGGCCTTTTCCGAAATGGTCCCAAGAATGCTATGGTCTCCACAGAGCGGTCTGTTCTACCTGGACAGAATTCGCAGAAGGCTTAACAGAACCATTCATAGTTTTCTGGTTTCCTCTGGCGGAGTGTCGTTCCGCCATTCGGAATTAGAAGGATTTATCCCTGGCCTTTTCCGGAAGGATAATGTTCACTTGTCACCCATTGGCATCGACATTTTCAACATGGGTTTATAAAACCTGATCGAAGCAGCCACGGTGGTGGGGGGGCCTCAGCCGGCAGTTGCTCTGCCGGCATCGGCCGGTGGGGATTAGTCGTCCAGCTTTTGCTGGATGGACAACAGGTTATTCCCTTTGAAAGATATATGACTATTTATTTATTTAATTAAATTAATTTAATCCTTCCCCTATGGGTAACACCGTGGCCTTATAATTTCCATTAATAAATATGTTGGACTATAATTGAGTGTGGAGTTTTTATTTGTAAATACCTTTGTGCTAGCCCATGAAAGGTCCCAGCAATATGCGGGACCAACATGGGATAGACCAAAGGAGAAAAGCACGCTGTGCAGTTCTCCTGCTGTGCCTTCTCTCGTTCCAGGTACCATGCAATGCTGGGCAGCGGTGGCCGTGATTGGTGGACCAGGTGGAGCAGCTGATTGGCCGGTTCGAGCGGGAGGAAGCCCGCGCTGTAGGAGGCTATAAAGAGTCTCCAGCGCGGCGGTCTCCTCAGCAGCCCTGTCAGCCAGCGTCGCCCACCCTACCTCCCTATTCCCTGTCACAATGTTGTCCGAAAAGGGGGATTAGTCGTCCAGCTTTTGCTGGATGGACAACAGGTTATTCCCTTTGAAAGATATATGACTATTTATTTATTTAAATTAATTTAATCCTTCCCCTATGGGTAACACCGTGGCCTTATAATTTCCATTAATAAATATGTTGGACTATAATTGAGTGTGGAGTTTTTATTTGTAAATACCTTTGTGCTAGCCCATGCACATACTGCTAGCTGGCATACACTGCGCATTCTCCTGCATATATTGCCACCTGTCACAACCTCAGCACCCCTGTCCTGCATATTATTGCCTTCTGTCATACAATGCACAATCATTTTCTTTACTGTACATGCTGCCCTCTGTCATAAACTCCTTATTACTCTCCTGCACACATTGTCTGCTGTCACACCCTCTGTACTCCTCCTACACATACTACCCCTTGTCATACGCTTCACTCTCACACCCACTCCCCCCCATTATACCCCCTGAACCTCTCTCCTGCACATTCTGCCCACTGTCCCACCCTCCACACTCCTCTCCTGCACATACTGCCTCCTGGTCCACATCATACCCTCCACACTTCTCTCCTGAACATACTACATCCTGTCATACCCTCCACACTCCTCTCCTGAACATACTACCTGTCAAACCCTCCACACTCCTCTACTGAAGATACTACCCCGTCATACCCTCCACACTCCTCTCCTGAACATAATACCCCATCATACCCTCCACACTCCTCTCCTGAACATACCACATCCTGTCATACCCTCCTCACTCCTCCCCTGCACATACTACCCGTCATACCCTCCACACTCCTCTCCTGAACATACTACCCCGTCATACCCTCCACACTCCTCTCCTGAACATACTACCCCGTCATACCCTCCACACTCCTCTCCTGAACATACTACCCCGTCATACCCTCCACACTCCTCTTCTGAACATACTACATCCTGTCATACCCTCCACACTCCTCTCCTGCACATACTACCCGTCATACCCTCCACAATCCTCTCCTGAACATACTACATCCTGTCATACCCTCCACACTCCTCTCCTGCACATACTACCCGTCATACCCTCCACACTCCTCTCCTGAACATACTACATCCTGTCATACCCTCCACACTCCTCTCCTGCACATACTACCCGTCATACCCTCCACACTCCTCTCCTGAACATACTACCCCGTCATACCCTCCACACTCCTCTCCTGAACATACTACATCCTGTCATACCCTCCACACTCCTCTCCTGCACATACTACCCGTCATACCCTCCACACTCCTCTCCTGAACATACTACATCCTGTCATACCCTCCACACTCCTCTCCTGCACATACTACCTGTCATACCCTCCACACTCCTCTCCTGCACATACTACCCGTCATACCCTCCACACTCTTCTCCTGAACATACTACCCGTCATACCCTCCACACTCCTCTCCTGCACATACAGGTCCACGTCATACCCTCCACACTCCTCTCCTGCATCCTGTCATACCCTCCATACTCCCTCCTCTCCTGCACATATTGCCCCTAGTCATACCCTTCACATTCCTCTACTTTACATATTGCCACCTTCTGCACCCCTCCTAAACATACTACCCCTGTCATACTCTCCTAACCCCTCCCTCCTTTTATACCCCTTGAACCTCTGTGCTGACCATATTGCCCACTGTCATACCCTCCACACTTCTCTTCCATATACTGGTACTTGCAATACCCTCCACACTTTTCTCCTGCACATATTGCCTCTTGTCATACCATCCATACTCCTCTCCTGCACATACTGCCCCCCACCATACCCTCCACACTCCTCTCCTGCACATACTGCCTCCTGTCATAAAAAAAAATGGCATTTACTAAAGTTTTGATGTGAAACTTGCAGAGCATTGCAGCCATGATCAGTGGACCTCAGTTTCAATGCACAGGCTGCTGCATTGTTTACATCCCAGCCCCAGGTCCATACAGAGAAATGGACCTTCTGTTAAGGGGCTGTAGAAAGCAATCAATGGACTAGTGTATCAATCGCAGGCAGGTGACAGGTAGATCACATCCCTTCCTTGTTGATCACTGGAACCTGGACAGGAGGGGTGGAATTTACTGGATCTGATCCCCTGTATTTTCCTCCTGTGGTAGCTGAAGACTGGCTTCTCCTCCTCTTCCTCCTGCTAGCATTCCAGCTGCCACAAGAGTGGAAAAATAGAGGGGAATGGATCCAGTAAACGCTGTCCCCACCGCCCTTCCTGTGCAGGTTCCCCTTCCTTCTGCTGCCAGGGAACCCCCCCTCGCAGTGCTCCTGGTTCACCCCTCCAACCAGCTGCTCTGGAGGATCTTGAGGAGAGTGGAGGAAGGGGCTAGTAAGTATGTCAAATTTACCAGCGCCTTCCTTTTCTGAATAAACAGTGAGTGATCGGTACCGGTGCTCATTCATGATGGAAGCATAATAAACCGTGTTTACTATGCTTCATTTTGTGAATGAACAGGAAGCCGCTTTGCACAAATATGGAGATCGAGTACTGTTGTGCACCCTGATTGGGCTAAGCTTTGCCCAATCAGAAGGGACTCACCTCCTTAACACAGCACACAGGAACAGAGCTGAGGCTGTCAATTAGCTGGAGGTCGCTCCCCTGTCATCATTTTTCTCATGGTGTCAGGAAAACTTGTCAGAAGTGAATTATGCTGATAGTGGAGTAATGAGGCAGCAGACAGAAATGACACTCAGTGCTCTTAATTGAGACAAGTACACACTATAGCAGGATATGCTCTGTTCTTATTTCATGTTTGAGGTTTACAATCTCTTAAGGCTGGGTTCACACTATTGTGAATTGGATTCCCTACATCCAATTTACAATAGCAGGAGATTTTGACTGGCTCTCTATGGAGCCGGTTCACATATCTCCGCTGCTCATGATTGGTTGACTGGCTCTCTATGGAGCCGGTTCACATATCTCCGCTGCTCATGATTGGTTGACTGGCTCTCTATGGAGCCGGTTCACATATCTCCGCTGCTCATGATTGGTGGACTGGCTCTCTATGGAGCCGGTTCACATATCTCCGCTGCTCATGATTGGTGGACTGGCTCTCTATGGAGCCGGTTCACATATCTCCGCTGCGGCTCCGGTGCAAATTTGCACATGAGCCCTGTGCGTCTTTTGGTCCATTTCAAGTCTAAATTCAGCCAAATATTAAGGCTGAAATCGGACCTGAAACTGTAAACAGGGACGCAATGGACCCCTGCCGTGAGTCGCATTCGAAGACAGTGTGAACCCAGCCTTAAGGCTTGTTCACACCAGGTGTGGTTTGGAAACACATGTAAAATTGTGCGCTTTGTGCCACACCAGAACGCACATCCTTCTGCAGACAAGCATTAAAACGTTTGTTACCCCAACACTTCATATTCCTGATATGCGCCTGCTGTACCACGTACTTGCATGAGAAAGTATCCGGAGGGGGTTCACTATTTATGTGGACCTCCGCTTTAAACGAAATGGGTGATTGTTTACAATCACTAAGACACGCCCACATAACTCCAAAATGCATACTAACGCAGTACCGGTGCAGCACAGTTTTAAAAATTGTGCCAGAAATGTGTTTTTTTGCACGTTTCCCACACATTGAAATTGCCAGGATGGCCTTAACCACGACGCGTGTAAACACACAAAAAACGCAGACACGCACCTCCTGGCGTGAAATTCATCCATTTGGGGTGAAGTGAGCCCAGCCAGCCCTGTAACCTCTGAGAGGTGAGAGTCTGCCCCTATGTGTGCCTGACTGGTGATGTGAAGTGAGCCCAGCCAGCACTGTAACCTCTGAGAGGGGAGAGTCTGCCCCTATGTGTGCCTGACTGGTGATGTGAAGTGAGCCCAGCCAGCCCTGTAACCTCTGAGAGGTGAGAGTCTGCCCCTCTGTGTGCCTGACTGGTGATGTGAAGTGAGCCCAGCCAGCCCTGTACCCTCTGAGAGGTGAGAGTGTGCCCCTATGTGTGCCTGACTGGTGATGTGAAGTTGGAGGTCATTCCTCCAGCACCCCTCCACCAGCCCATGCTGGGGCTACATCTGCAAGGCTGGGATGAATGGTCCGGGCACAGGGAGGAGGCGGAGGAGGAGGGCTGCGCATGCGCGTTGCCAGGCGGGGTTGCATGGGCAGTCTCCGGCGTTAGAGCGGAGCGGGGATCAGATCGATGTGTTACCTGTCCGTCTCCGGAGAATAGAGCCAACCCGGAGGGTGGACCGAGCGGAAATCACCGGGGAGGAGAAGAGGAGGAGGATGGGGGGCACACGGCACCACTGACACCCATGGCACACAGACTGCTCTGCCTGGTAAGGATCCTCATGCTGCCTTCTCTACTATTGTTTGTTTTCACTGCATTGCCAATGACAGGTCCAGGAGGAGAGCAAGGTGTACCCGCTACCCGTTGTACAGGGCAGCCCAGACAGCCAATCACATGTCAGCTACCTTCCAGTTACAGCTGACAGAACAACGATAGAAGATCGCAGATTGGTTGGTTGCTATTTGTCATATTTTACAGATCACCATACATACCGATTACATTCTGACAACGGTGACCATGCACTATACAATCTGATTGTACAATCTCTAGGGATTGCCTGATTGGTTGCAATATGTGGGCTCTCCTATTACATTTTTGGGAAATCTTAAGAAGATTGTAAAGTGTATAGTCCATTTTAGATTTACCAAAATGATGTGATACAGGGACCTAATCTATCCAATCAGGCTGGCCCTTGCACTTCAGGGTTTCCTGTGCAATCTCCTTTTAGATCTGTCGTCAGATTGCATCAGGTATAACTGGCTTCAGATTTACCAAAACTTAAAGTGGAGCTCCAGGCCAATGAAAAGTCAGCAGCCGCAAATACTGTAGCTGCTGACTTTTATTATAAGGACACTTACCTGTCTAGGGATCCAGCGATGTCCTCACCCGAGCCAATTCTTCGATTGACTTTGGGTGCAAGTGACAGCATCTCAAAGTGGAGTTCCACCCAAAAATAGAACTTCCGCTGCCCAGGTTCCTCCCCCGCTCCGATAGATCGCCGCAGAATCTGTGGTGATCTATGCCATGTCTGGCCCCTCCTCCGCCCCCCCCGCTGTCTTCTGGGAGACACACAGGTCCCAGAAGTCAGCAGAAGGAGCGGGGTGTTTACCGCTCCTATACCGCGCCTTCCCATTGAAATCAATGGGAAACTGCGGTAATACCGCCCGCAATGCGCCTCTACAGAGGCGCATTGCGGGCGGTATTAACCCTTTTTCGGCCGCTAGCGGGGGTTAAAACCTCACCGCTTGCGCCCGAATATCGCGGTAAATACGACGGTATAGCGGCGCTAAAAATAACGTGGCTATACCGTCACCGCACCTCCGCTGCCCAATGTGAAAGCAGCCTTACTGAAAATGCCGACGCCTTACACCAGGGAGCCAAGGGACAGACCGGCTTCGGGTGAGGACATCACGGGCGCCCCTGGACAGGTAAGTGTCCTATTATTAAAAGTCAGCAGCTACAGTATTTGTAGCTGCTGACTTTAAAAAAAAAAAAAATTGCCGAAGCTCCAGGCGCCCCCCAAAAAATGAAAAGTCAGCAGCTGCAAATACTGTAGCTGCTGACTTTTATTATAAAGACACTTACCTGTCCAGGGATCCAGCGATCTCCTCCCCCGAGCCAATTCTTCCTTCAGCTTCGGGTGCAAGTGCCGGTGTCTTGTCGCATTCGGGTCCCCATCACAGATTGCTCCGGAAGTGACGTTTCGTCGCCGCCATCTTGCTACACCCCACACCATTGCACAGTAATGATAGCGTGTGAAGGGGCCAAGCGGACATCTTGTTACACCCATCGGAGTATTAGATTTCACAGTTATTTTCAACACAAAACGGAGCTTATATGCTTAAATACAGTATTTGGAAATCCGATGCACTGTTTCGATGTTAAAGCGGGGGTTCACCCTAAAATATCGATATACTGTTATATCCAGCATACTGCTGACATCAACATCAAAAAAATTTTTTGTTCGGGCTGTACTTACGTTTTTTCGTTGTTTTCACCCGGCTTCCGGGTTCTCGTAGGCATTCCTAAGATGACGCATAGATGATTGACGTGCGGGTAAAGCGCGTCATCGCCTTCCGAAAATATCCGAGGGGGAGTCGGCACTTTACGGCGCCTGCGCCGTCAGCTGTACATGGCAGGCGCCGTATAGCGCCGAGTCCCCGTCGGATATTTTCGGAAAGGCGATGACGCGCTTTACCTGCACGTCAATCGTCTCCTGGGAGGAACAACACTCACTCCCAGGAGACATTGCGCACAGCTCCCCGTCGGGGAAAAGGAGCGACACGCCCTCTCCCCGCAAGGAAGAAGACCCGGAAGTGCGGCTGAAGACAGGTAAGTGTACACATTGAAAAAAAAATGACAACGCTACAAGCCTTTATTAAGGCTGCAGATAGGTTAGCGAAAAAGTTAATTTTGAGGGTGAACCTCCGCTTTAAATTTAAAAAGCAGCAGCAAACCTGCTGAGCTTACATGGTGACTAATGTGACAGAACACCTCTGATTTTCACATTTACATTGTAAACAGTCCGTTGCATTTCCAAACACTGTATTTAAGTATATAAGCTCCGTTTTGTGAAATCTAAAACTCCAATGGGTGTAACAAGATGTCTGCTTGCCCCTTCACACGTTATCATTACTGTGCAGAAGTGTGGGGTGTAGCAAGATGGCGGCGGCGGCGGAACGTCACTTCCGGAGGAATCTGTGATAGGGAAGCCAAATATGACAAGACACCGGCATCTTAAGGGAAACAGGAAGTGAAGCCTTGCGGCCTCACAGCTGGTTTCCTGCTGCGCATTGTGAATAGTCTCGCAGTCTTCGGATCAGTCTTGTGTCTGGGACCGGCCCGCAGTCTTTTGTCTGGGACCGGCCCGCAGTCTTGTGTCTGGGACCGGCCCGCAGTCTTTTGTCTGGGACCGGCCCGCAGTCTTGTGTCTGGGACCGGCCCGCAGTCTTGTGTCTGGGACCGGCCCGCAGTCTTGTGTCTGGGACCGGCCCGCAGTCTTGTGTCTGGGACCGGCCCGCAGTCTTGTGTCTGGGACCGGCCCGCAGTCTTGTGTCTGAGACCGGCCCGCAGTCTTGTGTCTGAGACCGGCCCGCAGTCTTGTGTCTGAGACCGGCCCGCAGTCTTGTGCCTGAGACCGGCCCGCAGTCTTGTGCCTGAGACCGGCCCGCAGTCTTGTGCCTGAGACCGGCCCGCAGTCTTGTGCCTGAGACCGGCCCGCAGTCTTGTGTCTGGGACCGGCCCGCAGTCTTGTGTCTGGGACCGGCCCGCAGTCTTGTGTCTGGGACCGGCCCGCAGTCTTGTGTCTGGGACCGGCCCGCAGTCTTGTGTCTGGGACCGGCCCGCAGTCTTGTGTCTGGGACCGGCCCGCAGTCTTGTGTCTGGGACCGGCCCGCAGTCTTGTGTCTGGGACCGGCCCGCAGTCTTGTGCCTGAGACCGGCCCGCAGTCTTGTGTCTCAGAAGGCTGCAGAGGAAGGGGGTGCAAGTACCTGTCAAAACCAGCTGCTCCCCCCAAAAAACTGGAGAGAGGCATGGCATGGAGAGAGGGATGGCATGGAGAGAGGGATGGCGTGTCTCCGCCGAGGAAAATTAGGGGCTCAGGTTACTAAAACAGCCAGGGATGGGGGGCCAGTAACTGCAAGGTGTTTTTAGAATGCATTAAGGTGAAAAAACACGAGAGTTTACAACCCCTTTAAAGAGTCGTTGAGAGTGCCGACCTTCCTTGATGTGTATGGGTTTGTTACCAAACACTTGGATGATCTAAGCCAAAGTGCACGAAATACTGATCTACTTATATACAGTCTATATAGAACAATTTGCATTCCACAATGTATTCAATGTAAAGAATGTTGTAGAGTGTGATGGATCTGGAAAAACTTGTCTTAGTTGTATGTCCTTCTAGATCTACTTGTTTTCCTATTGGTCACCTCATATTCATGAATCTTTCTCTACAACAGCCTTTCTCCACCTTTTTACCACGGGCTTCCTGGTCTCCGAGAACCCCAGCCAATATATATATATAGCTTTGTAGTACATTGATGTGTGATAATCCGGGTGTACGCTGTGCGAAGTTCAACCAAGTCCTGAGGAGCCAGACCAAAATTCACTAATATTTGTCAAAGTAGCTGGCTGGAAATTTTTCATCAGAACAGTGTTTGCATCCAATCGGATGAAGGCGCCGGTTGGGCATTTTGACATTTGGTGGGGCCAGCTGTCATTATACAGTGACCTCAGTTGGCGATTTGTCCTTCTGCTCTGTGTGGCTGGAGGAATCTGTTGGCCTGGAGTTGAGCTTTTAGGGCTAGGTTCACACATGTCTGGTGCGGTTTTGTTCTCCGGTTCAGGTGCAAATTTTTATTCGCACCTAAACTGGACCCAAAATCGCACAGCACCCTTTTCAAAAATGGGCCGTGGTCGCCACAGACGCGTGTGAACCCGGCTCCATAGAAAGGTGGTCAGGTTCATGTATTATGCAAATCGGATGCAGTTAAAAATGCATCTGATCAAAAAAAAAAAAATGCATCTGATTCGCATATATGGGAACCGAGCCTTAAAGGGTTTGTAAAGGAATTTTTTTTTTTATCTTAATAGCTTCCAATGCATGGCACCTCTACGAATGTAAAAATGTAATGCATTTGCAGGTGAAGGAACCACAGGTTAAAATTTCCATGTGATTTCCCTGTGGGCCGCATTTTGAAAAAGGTGCATGCACCTTTTTCCTGCGAGAAACGCCGACATGGAAGTGAATGGGCTGTAGTGCCTGAGCAAACAGGACTGGCACACATGCATAGGTGTAAACCAAGTCTAATGCCGCATACACACGATCGGATTTTTAGTCGGAAAAACCTTGGATGTTTTTTTTTCGACGGAATTCCGCTCAAGCTTGGCTTGCATACACACGGTCACACAAAATCTAACAACCCAATAAATATTTTACAAAAAAAAGACTGGGGTTATAATGTAATCATCCAATAAATATTTTGCAAAAAAAGACAGGGGTTGTAACCCTCCCCCAAAATGGGGAAAACACAGTGTGTTCTATAAATTGCCCCTAATTCTTCTTGCTGGAGGCTGCTATTTTGCTAAAGCCCCTGAACAGCAGTAAATCATAATGGATAGATGAGCACACTGTCAGTTGTAAGTAGTGTTAGTGGTGATACCTACCCTTCCTGAGGTAGGTATGCTTATTTCATTGCCAGGGTGTCGAGCCCATGGTGCATTTCAACTCATACGCAAGCATTGAGAACATGCAAACTCCATGCAGACAGTATAGTGAATGACTTAAGGCCGAGGTCATTCTGCACCACCAGTGCTGCCAAGTGAATGACTCATTCAGAGGAGAGATGTAAACATAAGCAATGTGTAGGCAGTGACCTCGGCCTTTAGTCCTATTCAGAGAGAATGAAACCGGATTTACACTGCCCGCGACTTTGAAGTCGTACCCAAGCGTGACTTTGGCATGACTTGCACATACCTCCCAACTTTTAAACTTTAGAATGAGCAACACTTAATTGTGGCGTTAACCTGCGGCGAGCTCGGCGCACGGTGCCAACAAGTGGGTGTGTCCAGTGGGAGGGGCTTAATGGGCATGGCTAAACAAAACCTGACCTTCCTTGTACCTACAAAATATACTTTAGTTTCTGTGCCACAAGCAAGAATCTCACAGATAATATTCCCCATCTCAAATTCTCCCTCCCAAATCCTCTTCCATCCCTCCAAATTTAAAAATCCCCTTCCTCTCCAAATCCCCCCAACACAATTTCCCCCCTCCAATTTTCTCTCCTAGCCCAACCCCCCCTCTAAGTTCCCCCTCCCAGATCAAATCCTCTCCCCCTTTCAGTGCAAATACCCCTCCTCACTACCCCCCCCCCCCACAAATTTCCAATTTTTAGTACAAATCTGCATCTCCCCCAAAATCATCCCCACAGCTCAAATACCCCCCCCCCCCCCCAATCCCTCCTAGCACATAGTCTCTTATCCCCCCACCTAAATGCCACCTCCTGACACAAATACCCCCCCAAATCCCTCCTTCTAGCATAAATCCTCTTGCTTTACCCCCCCCTTACAAATATAAATGATCTTGCCTGCAAAGCACACCTGGAGTGAGGGAAGTTGCTTGTGTTGCCATACTGGATGTGGAAACTGGCAGACTAGGAGATGACGTTGCAGAGAACTGTTGTGCCTAGTGGTTGAGGCATATGTGTGGTGCATTTGCTTGCATGTATGTTTGGACAGCAGGGCTGGCAGAAGCAGTGGCAGACTGTAGAGGACAGGGAGCAATTGTGAGCTGCCTTCCACTGCAGCTCAGGAGAGAGGATGGGAGTGCAGCAGGGAGACGATGTCGGGTCTCCTGTAGAGGAGCAGGGAGACGATGTCGGGTCTCCTGCAGAGGAGCAGGAGACGATGTCGGGTCTCCTGCAGAGGAGCAGGGAGACGATGTCGGGTCTCCTGCAGAGGAGCAGGGAGACGATGTCGGGTCTCCTGCAGAGGAGCAGGGAGACGATGTCGGGTCTCCTGCAGAGGAGCAGGGAGACGATGTCGGGTCTCCTGCAGAGGAGCAGGGAGACGATGTCGGATCTCCTGCAGAGGAGCAGGGAGACGATGTCGGATCTCCTGCAGAGGAGCAGGGAGACGATGTCGGATCTCCTGCAGAGGAGCAGGGAGACGATGTCGGATCTCCTGCAGAGGAGCCCAGGAGAGCGAGCAGGAGAGGGACGGGGAGGGGCAGTGGAGAGGCTGACAGAATCAAGGAAAGTGACCACTGTCTGAGTGGATAAGCAGGGGTTACTCACAGCTGCTGGGTGCCCTCTATTACACTGGTTCAGAAAGCAGAACACAACTTTGCACATGGAATCCAGAGTCCCCTTACCAGGCGGAAGACTGTTGAAGGCAGGAAGCCGGAGTCAGGGGGCGGAGCTGGGAGGTCCTTGCATGTTCTTCCTTCTGTCGGTGCTTGCAATGCGCGTCATCGGTTGTTCATGTTCTGGGGGTCCTAACAACCAATGACAGGAAGGAAGATTGAAAGGGCTGGGGGAAGAGGCGGAGAGCACAGTGAGAGCATATTGCATCTCATTAGAAAACCCCCCACTGAGTGGACCCAGCTGCCTGAACCTGTTTTCCGGGACTCTAGCCCAGATCTGCGGGACAGCCTTGTAATCTCGGGACAGTCCCGCGGAATCCGGGACTGTTGGGAGGTATGCTTGCATGCCACTTCTTTAACACAAGTCGATGCAAGTTGTACCAAAGTCTGTCCAAAAGTAGTTCAGGAACCTTTTTCTCTCAAGTCGCACCGATTATAACGGTTCCATTGCACTGAATGGGGTCCGACTTCTGATTCGTCAAATGCTCAAAAGTCAGAGTGATTGTTGCATCAGTGTGAACCGAGGTCACTATGCCCTGCATTGCCACCTTAGCCTACATATTGTTTCTGTTTACAGCTTCCCCCTGAGTTTACTATTCAATGGTGGCGGTGCATAGTGCCATGCCCATTTACACTTTGTGCATGCATACTGTGTAAAATGCAATGAAAATCAGATTGCAGAGATTTTCTTTTGTTTTTAGTTTATGCAAACTTTTTGGTTTAGCCCTACTGGATTGTAAGCTCTAATGAGCAGGGAGGGCCCTCTGATTCCTCCTGTATTGAATTTATTTGTAACTGTACTGTCTACCCTCATGTTGTAAAACACTTCACAAACTGTTGGTGCTATATAAATCCTGTATTATAATAATAATAATAATAATAATAATCATAATAATAATAATATGCAGCTAAACACTAAGGGCCGGATTCTCAGAGGACTTACGACGGCGTAGCGCCATGTACTCCGTCGTAAGTCCGAATCCGAGCGGTCGTATCTATGCGCCCGATTCTTAGAATCGGTTACGCATAGATTTCTATTACATCCTACTGGCGTAAGTCTCTTACGCCGTCGGAGCCTAACTGCATTTTTACGCTGGCCGCTAGGGGCGTGTAAGCTGATTTACGCGTCGAAATATGTAAATTAGCTAGATACGCGAATTCCCGAACGTACGCGCGGCCGACGCAGTAAAGATACGCCGTTTACGTTAGGCTTTTCCCGGCGTAATGTTGCCCCTGCTATATGAGGCATAACTGCGGCGTACCAATGTTAAGTATGGCCGTCGTTCCCGTGTCGAAATTTGAAAATTTTACGTCGTTTGTGCAAGTCGTCCGTGAATGGGGCTGGACGTCATTTACGTACACGTCGAAACCAATACGTCCTTGCGGCGTACTTTGACGCAAAGCACACTGGGATATTCCACGGACGGCGCATGCGCCGTAAGTGCAAAACGTCGATCACGTCGGGTCACAGCACATTAACATAAAACACGCCCCCCTGTTCAACATTTTAATTAGGCCTCCTTACGCCGGCCGAATTACGCTACGCCGCCGCAACTTACGGAGCAAGTGCTTTGAGAATACAGCACCTGCCCGTCTAAGTTGCGGAGGCGTAACGTAAATCGGATACGTTATGCCGCCGCAAGGATGCGCCGTTCTACGAGAATCTGGCCCTAAGAGCCAAAACTCAGCCGTATGAATGGGCCCGTAGCATACAATACTGCTGCACGCAGATCCATACAAAACTGTACACAGTAGAGATCTGAACGCAGAGTATTCTATGCCCATAAGTCCACACATGCTATGGTTACTGACGAGTGATCTGTGATTGGAGTGCTCTTCAGAGAGCACTTGCCAGGCAGCGAGAAGGCATTGTATCGCCTGCTTTAACCCCTTGATTGCAGCACTAACACGCCACAACCGCGTCCATCGTTTGAATGGGTTGTGTCCCCCCGTATGCGTCGGAGCGTATAATTCTTGTCACGGCATGTGTACCGGTGAGGAGCTAAAAATACGGCTCGGCTGCAGTGTTTAACCGCCCCTCAACCGCTATTGTGAACAACCCTAATTCTCCAGCATCGATCATAAACTGAAATGTCAATTTCAAGTGCTCCATCCCTTTAAATAATGAGGTTAGTACGTGGAAAGATTACAATGATTCTTCCGGTAGTCACTCACCAGAAACACAAAATCTGTTCTCTTTCTGGAACACCTGTTCTGCAGGCTGACAAGACTGCGAGGATAAAAACCAGTTCACAAGGAAGCACTGACAGCACCGAGGCACGAGGCACAAAGTGTTTCCCTGATATTGACAGGCCGAGTATTGATCAGGCCCACCAGTATATTGCTTACTCCACAGACAGGCACCAGATACACTGGGAAAGTGATTGCAGCTAATACCACTTGTATAGTTGGGGCCGTGATTTCTGGCACAGCCCTCCATCCAAAAGGACTATGTTTTCTTTGCACAGGGCTTACCGTGTTTAGTATAGATTTGTATAGCAACCAAATGATTTAACTCCCTCGCTCTCACTGCCAACTTGCTGACAGAGAGGAACTCTCCTTTAGGACCAGAATACTGTATGTTTGTATGTCAGGGCAGTACGATGTTGCGTTTACGTTTTTTCAATTAACGCCCCAGACATTACTGTTCACTGTACTCTCTCCCGCTGCACAATCAAAAAGGATGGTTTTCTTTTTTCACTCTGGCCCAACGCCATTCTTGCCTAGGTGAGAAGGACTTCTCTCTTCTCCCCCTGCCTCCTGGAATATGCATATGACATATCTCAGGAGGTTGCAGGAGCCGGGACTCGCAGTGGGTGGAGATGGCAGGCGTCATCAGGGGCTGGCTGCCTATAAGAGGGAATCGGGCTCTCCATGATGTCTTAGAAGAAGATGGCAGCTCAGAACCCAGGCTGTATACTTGAGTAGTGGCTTAAAGTGGCTGCAAAGCCTTAAGGCAGGGGTGGCAAACTCAAATTCACTGGGGGCCGCATCAGCAGTATGGTTACCCTCAAAGGGCCGGTTGTATAGGATTATGCATCTACTCTTTATTATCATAATTGCGCTAAGTACACAGTGCATGGGTCAGGACTGCGCTAAGTACACAGTGCATGGGTCAGGACTGCGCTAAGTACACAGTGCATGGGTCAGGACTGCGCTAAGTACACAGTGCATGGGTCGGGACTGCCTAAATCCAGCTTTCTGTCACTTTTTAAAATCGTTAATTTGGTCCAAACTAGAAGCACCCCCTGTGAGAGCTGTATGGATGTAGGTAGCATCAGCTGCATACAGTATAGAAGGCTATGTTTCAGCAGTGGCACAGAGACTCCCCATCTGCTGCTGGAACAAAATTGAGTCGGGCAAAGCATCTCTCATAGGAAGCCTTGTATTTTTATTAATGAATGCAAAGCTTCCTCTGATCAGCTAAGGTGGGGAGGCAGGTGGATGGCATCACAATCTCCACCTCAGCCAATCAGAAGAAGCCATGTATTCATAGATAAAAATACAAAGCCTCCTGTGAATGACTGGGAAGCATTTTGTTTTGGCAGTAGACAGGAAGTCCCTTTTCCCACTACCAGAACATAACACTGCATACTAGGGTTGTCCAGATACCGATACCAGTATCGGTATCGGGACCGATACCGAGTATTTGCGGGAGTACTCGTACTCGCGCAAATACCCCCGATACCTAAATAGAATACTTCCCCCCCTTTCCCCCCCGCCGCTGCCGCCGCATCGCGCCGCCGCATCGAGGGACATGGCTAGAGGGACATTGCTGCATATGTGAGGGACATGGCTAGAGGGACATTGCTGCATATGTGAGGGACATGGCTGCATATGTGAGGGACATGGCTAGAGGGACATGGCTGCATATGTGAGGGACATGGCTAGAGGGACATTGCTGCATATGTGAGGGACATGGCTAGAGGGACATTGCTGCATATGTGAGGGACATGGCTGCATATGTGAGGGACATGGCTGCATATGTGAGGGACATGGCTAGAGGGACATGGCTGCATATGTGAGGGACATGGCTAGAGGGACATGGCTGCATATGTGAGGGACATGGCTAGAGGGACATGGCTGCATATGTGGGGGACATGGCTGCATATGGGGGGGACATGGCTGCATTTGGGGACACATTTAAAAAAAGTATCGGTATTCGGTATCGGCGACTACTTGAAAAAAAGTATCGGTACTTGTACTCGGTCCTAAAAAAGTGGTATCGGGACAACCCTACTGCATACTGTAGGTAGCCAAGGCTGTCATCACCCTAAGCCCTGGTTTACACTGTTGCGGTGCGGAACATTGCATGTCATTCGCACAGGAATCGCAGCGCATTCCGGTGCAAATTACATGGGGTGTCTGGGGCGTAATTTTTTTTTTTTTTTTTTTTTTAAAGTGTATTTTGTGCGTGTACTCGAGAGAGGAGCCGGACTGCAGGAGTTGGGAGTAGGCAGGCCTC
Organism: Rana temporaria; assembly: GCF_905171775.1. Lineage (NCBI taxonomy): Eukaryota > Metazoa > Chordata > Amphibia > Anura > Ranidae > Rana > Rana temporaria. Next base: position 39,961,706 of record NC_053501.1, on the reverse strand, counting down.
CCCCAGAGGCAATCTGCCACCTTTCTCCATGCCCCGGGTGGCAATGGCGGGTGTGTGAGGGGGTCCTCCCACACAGCCCGCCCTACCTGCTCCGCTTTGAAGCCCAACGGGGCAGAGGGACTCCCTATAAGGGAGTGAGAGGATTTGCCCGCTCAACCAGCCCCGTTAGTCCTTTGCCTCTCTTTTTAGAGACCGCGTGGTCAAAGTGCGTGCATGTTAACCCAATTTCGAGTGCGTGTAAGTGTGGTGGTTTTTGTGGGAGGGGGGTGGGCGTACTAAGCGCAGGCTTACCTCGCATAGCACCCCCACCGGGAGCCGGGCTGAGACCACCAAACTCAATTCACATGTAGCCGAGACCGGGATCCAAACCCATAGCTGCAGAGGTGAATGGCTTGTCAGCGCAGTGCCAATCGCGTTGAGCCACCGCACTCCTGGGGCGTAATTTTAGCCATGGATTCGTATAGCTCAAATCGCATTTGCACCAAACTGGTACAGGACCCTTTTTTTGTCAGCACCAGAATCAGATCCCATGGGTGTGAACACCCATGAGATCCGATTCTTCAAATTGCAATGAGCTTTACAAAACTATTGCGATTTAGATGCAGTGCCAAATCCGCTGTGAATTTGCACTGCATCTAATGTGAACCCAGGCTAAGGACTGACAGGTAAAAAAACTATTGGGCACTCTCTAAGTTGGCACGCATGTATTTTTAGGTTCTATTTACTGCCAAGTAGTGCTTGAAAATGTATTAAATCCAGGTATGCCCTGGCAACAATGCATTTGTTGAATTTTCCATAGTAAAAAATGTAATTAGATAGGATGGTATATCCCCGGGCACAGGATTTTTCTCCATTCTCCAGGCCCCGTTCACACCTGGGGGTTTTGGGATTGTGTCAGAATCTCTGCGATTCTGTCTGCAATTTAAAAATGCACTACAATCACAAAATGAAGGTTCAAGTGCCATTATTTTTAATTGCACCTGAAACACGTGCGGTTTTGCCGCTATTGCGGTGCATTGTATTGCGCAGCAGTCGTGGCAAATGATCCCAAAATGCCCAGGTATGAACGGGGCCTTAGAGCAGATCTGGAGTCTGGACAAAGCTCAGGAACAAGGTAGTCGGTGTGCCTAAATGTAAAACCTTTGTCTAATTTTGTTTTTTTTCCCATCGTCATTTGAGACTTGTGCTCTGTCTCAGTGCCCTCAGGCTTCCAGAATAGAGTTTGAGGCTCCATGCACACCTGAGCGACAAAACGCCTGAAGCGCGACGCTCGGATACGCTGGAGGGGAAAAATAACATTGTTGTCTATGGAGATGGTTCACATCTCCACGCCGAACGCCGATCGCGTGAAGCTCAAACAAGTCCCGGACCCTTTTTTGGCGCGCGTAATCAGTCGGCTTTGGCGTTCGGCATAGCCAACAATGACATGTAAAAAACCGTGGTACAAAAGGCGCAATTTGTCGCGGCAAATCGCGGTACAAAACGCCGCGCTTAGGTGTGAATGCAGCCTTAAAGAGGAACCTCACCCTGGTTGTAAAAGAAAAAAAGGAAACTCGGCAGCTACAGATATTGTAACTCGATTTTTTAGAAACAGATACTTGCCAGTCCATGGAGTGCAGTGCCATCTTCCACACGGCACATTTTCTGCCAGGCTTTGGCTCTCCAACATTAATATTATTATACAGGATTTATATAGTGCTTTACAACGTTGGGGCAAACAGTGCAGTTTCAATACAGGAGGAATCGAAGGGCCCTGCTTGTTAGGGCTTACAATCTAAAAGGGGGGGGGGGATACAAAAGGTAATAACCAGAGTCTTGCATGTGTGTGCCAGCTGTAGCTTCAGCTCTGGCATGCAAGGCATGGCAGTGCAGTGAGACTGGCCCTGGAGCCTCCTGGAACATGTGTAGTGGTGGTTAGGAGGCTGCAGACAAATGGGCCAAGCACATGCCATTTTCACCTAGTCGAGGATTGAAAAAGTGGGGGTAGTAAATTTAACAGCACGGGGGGTGTCCTTGAAAATTTGAGGCCTGTGGCTGGATACTTTGAGGCAGATCCAAAAAGATCTGCCCCGGCGCAGCGTATCTGAGATGCGCTACGCCGCCGTAACTTACTTTTTTTGGTTTGAATCCTGAAAGAATTTGCGCCGTAAGCTACGGCGGCGTAGTGTATCTCTCGCGGCGTAACGGCGCCTAATTCAAATCGGCGAGTAGGGGGGCGTGTTTCATTTAAATGAAGCGCATCTCCGCGCCGAACGAACTGCGCATGCGCCGTCCCTAAATTTCCCGCCGTGCATTGCGCTAAATGACGTCGCATGAAGTCATTGTTTTGACGTGGACGTAAATTACGTCCAGCCCGATTCACGGACGACTTACGCAAACAAATTTTTTTTTTTTAATTATACGCGGGAACGACGGCCATACTTAACATTGCGTACGCCACCAAATAGCTGGTTTAACTATACACCGGAAAAAGCCGACTAGAGACGACGTAAAAGAATGCGACAGCCGCTCGTACGTTCGTGGATCGTCGGAAATAGCTAATTTGCATACTCGACGCGGATTACGCCGGGAACGCCACCCAGTGGACGCCGAAGAATTGCATCTTAGATCCGAAGGCGTACGAAGACGGATCTAACCCAGATGCCGTCGTATCTTGTTTTGAGGATTCTAAACAAGATACGACGCGGGAAATTTGAAAGTACGCCGGCGTATCAGTATATACGCCGGCGTACTCTCTTTGTGGATCTGCCCCTTTTGGGTATAAGCCCACTTGATCTGGCGATGGGAAGAATTCCTATTGGCTTATTGTACTCCCCAAAGATTTTCTTATTTTGTTGTATTTGTGCTTTTGCACCGTACCGAGATTTCTGGTGAGCAAATTTTCTCCCCTTCACTGGGTAGATCTCTACTTCTTCTTTTAATTTTTTTTATATTCCTTTTAGGCTGCCCACACGCTGACCACATTTCTGCTGATTCCAGATGTACCGACCAAATTTCTCTTTGTGGGTGGCCCTGTTGGCATACATTGATCTGACATAAGCTTAAAGTGAAGGAGCAAGATGGGAAAACTTTTGGCCAGCGCCAGTTGTTTAAGTACAATGGCCGCCACTGCAAATTCATCCATTCATACTGTCTATGTATAGCATGTGAATGGAGGATCCCGTTAGAATATTTTTTTTTGTTTGGTGGGATGCACGTATGTCTTAGTATGGCCGACTTAAGAGCTCTGGAATTTTACAATAGTTTGTCTAGACCTTTTTTTTATTTTTTTGTCTCATGACATTCTATGCCGTTTGGATACATGGCGACTGAGCAATTTCTCAGCATTGTTATCACAGGGTGACATCATCAAGAGTAGTGTTACAGCCCTCACTTATAATATCATAAAGATGTCACTTTATAATTGACGGACCTGCTTTGAGAGTCAGGAGGTATAATGAATGCCATCCTGAAATTAATGTCCTTGTCCTTGTGGGTAATGTTTTACAAAGTGACACGTTATCTGCACCAGCTGGGAAATAGCAAAATGTAGTGCCACTTGACTTGGCGATACAATTCAAAGTCTTTGGCAGATCTAATCAAGGAAATGTGATTTGCCTCTTTTGGATTAACCTTTGAAGTTCTGGATACTCCATCTGCATACTAAATACCAAGTTAATGAATTAAAATGTACAGTGCGGTAACAAAGGCATGGACATATTAAGCTCGGCAAGCTTTGGTTGTGCAGCCAATCAAAATTCCTTTTTCATGGGATTTTCCGCTCTGAACTGCGAAAGGTCATTTCTGATTGGCCATCAATAATTTTAAATATTTATTTTTTCAGAATTGTATTATTTTGTGATAACTCATTATCAGTTTTCCTAGCCTGATGCTTTTTGCCTCTGTGGGATACCTGTCATTTTTACACCTTGGCTGTAATTAGTGCCATCTTTATTATTGATTGGATCCTAGGCAAACATTTTCTTGGGGACCCAATTTTGCACTCCATTCCAACATCCCAAAAAACAGACACACACATAGACTTGGCTAAAAGACACCCCATCATCACACAGGGCTCCCCTCCCCAAAACTGCCCCCATCATTATACATGACCTCTCACCCATACTTCCCCCATCATTACACAGGGCCCCCCTCCTACATACTTACACAGGACACCTCCCTAATACTACCCCCATCATTACACAGGACCCTTGCCCGATACTACCCCCATCATTAAACATAACCCCCTCTTCCATACTATCCCCATCATTACACAGGACCCCTCCCCGATACTACCCCCATCATTAAACATAACCCCCTCTCCCATACTATCCCCATTATTACACAGGACCCCTCCCCGATACTACCCCCATCATTAAACATAACCCCGTCTCCCATACTATCGCCATCATTACACAGGGCCCCCCTCCTCCATCATTACACAGGACCCCTTCCCGATACTACCCCTATCATTAAACGTAACCCCCTTCCCCATACTATCCCCTTCATTACACAGGGCCCCCCTCCTCCATCATTACACAGGACCCCTCCCCGATACTACCCCCCCATCATTAAACATAACCCCCTCTCCCATACTATCCCCATCATTACACAGGGCCCCCCTCCTCCATTATTACACAGGACCCATCCCCGATACTACCCCCATCATTAAACATGACCCCTCACCCATACTATCCCCATCATTAAACATAACTCCCTTTTCCATACTATCCCCATCATTACACAGGACTCCTCCCCGATACTACCCCCATCATTACACAGGGCCCCCCTCCTACATCATTACACAGGACCCCTCCCTAATACTACCCCCATCATTAAACATGACCCCTCATCCATACTATCCCCATCATTAAACATAACCCCCTCTCCCATACTATCCCCATCATTACACAGGGCCCCCCTCCTCCATTATTACACAGGACCCCTTCCCGATACTACCCCTATCATTAAACATAACCCCCTCTCCCATACTATCCCCATCATTACACAGGGCCCCCCTCCTCCATTATTACACAGGACCCCTTCCCGATACTACCCCTATCATTAAACATAACCCCCTCTCCCATACTATCCCCATCATTACACAGGGCCCCCCTCCTCCATCATTACACAGGACCCCTCCCCGATACTACCCCCATCATTAAACATGACCCCTCCACCATACTACCCCCATCATTACACAGGGCCCCCCTCCTCCATTATTACACAGGACCCCTTCCCGATACTACCCCCATCATTAAACATAACCCCCTCTTCCATATTATCCCCATCATTACACAGGACCCCTCCCCGATACTACCCCCATCATTAAACATAACCCCCTCTCCCATACTATCCCCATCATTACACAGGACCCCTCCCCGATACTACCCCCATCATTAAACATAACCCCCTCTCCCATACTATCCCCATCATTACACAGGGCCCCCCTCCTCCATTATTACACAGGACCCCTTCCCGATACTACCCCTATCATTAAACATAACCCCCTCTCCCAAACTATCCCCATCATTACACAGGGCCCCCCTCCTCCATCATTACACAGGACCCCTCCCCGATACTACCCCCATCATTAAACATGACCCCTCAACCATACTATCCCCATCATTACACAGGAACCCTCCCCGATACTACCGCCATCATTAAACATGACCCCTCTCCCATACTATCCCCATCATTACACAGGGACCCCCTCCTACATCCATTACACTGAACCCTTCCTCCATACTACCCCATAATTACACAGGACCCCCTCCACCATACTGACTGACAGGTGCTCTCCCCGGTTTACCTTACCAAGCTGACTAATCAACGCACAGGCTGCGCACATAACACTTAACCACCGCCATGTCCCCTTTCAGCTTCTTTCTGGTATCGCTGCTCCGGCGCTGTGATGACGTCAATCCCGGCATTATCCCATTGAGAATGCTGGGACACCCAGTGCACCTGTGCCGAAATCGGTGCAGTGTTTTCTGCATATATCTCCTTAACTGTGTAGGTTAAGGAGATATTTCTTGCACCTACAGGTAAGCCTTAATCTAGGCTTATCTGTAGGTGCAAGTTGTTAAAGTGGGTTTACAACCAATTGAAATTCCCAGCTCCGTCAGCATCTCTGACTGAGCCTAGCCCGCTTGGCCTTTTATTCGTAAATGCCAAAAGAAATTACCAACAGGAAGTGATGTCACAGGAAGTGACCTCCCACACAGGAAATGACCATACAAGTGTAGCGCCTGTGTACTTTATAGTACCGGTGCTAGTTACATTTAAGGGTAGATCAGAGTGTAGTTAGACTCTGATCCAGATTGTTAAGTGCAAAACAGTGGTCTCTGTCTCAGCTTGGCTGTGCTGTGGGCTTATTCTGCTGCACTGGGGTGTTCTTCCAGCCTCCGTGCTGCAGGTGGCAGCAGTGGAGTCAAGGTTTGGGTGCTCTTTCCCAGCAACCAATCAGGAGGGTTTGACCTCGCTGTGTATGCTGGGGAGGGGTATTTGAGACAGACACCATTAGTTCTGTGTCTTCTTCGTCCAGTGTGGCACCCACCTTTTAAACATGTGAGAAGGAGCCTAGAACACCACATTAAATATGAAATAATGAAATGCATTTTCTAAAGATTTACCTAACACATACGGTAATTAAAACAAATTAAAAAATACTTTACTTAAACATATACAGATAACTTCATTATACAGTTACTTTAAGCATGACCTAGTTACAGGAATAAGTCTATACGAGTGCAGTAACTCATAGCAATCAATCAGAATTCATTTTTATTGAAGCCTGGCCAGTACAAGATGGATTCTGATAGGGCAGTAACTCAAAGCAATCAATCAGAATTAATTTTATTGAATCCAGGCCAGTACAATGTGATTTCTGATTGGTTGCCATGAGTACTGCACCTTCCTTTTTCTCTTTTGGACTGTTTTATTAGATAAGCTGTGGCACCCAGATATACCGGCATGTAAGTCCCAAGCCTTGCAAACAATTGACTTTCCAGTTCGAATTTAGCAGTCATTCCAGATGAAGTAATGAATTCTATCTCAGCATTTATGTATTCATTGATATAGCTATTTATACCTTTTGGCTGTACGCCTACAAGAATGTGCAGACGGTCCTCCCACACGGCCATTCCGACTCAGCTGCTATCTATTCACATTGCCAGCAGAATGGATATAGATGTAATCAAAGGAACATATATAGCCGCCATCATCGGATTCTTCTCAGCTGCAATCGGAATAATCTGCTGAAGTTGGTAGAAAATGGATTCTGGCTGTTGCAGAGGGTTAGGGCCCTTTCACACGTGCGGACGAATGGACCGTTTATTACAAGTCCGTTTACGGACTTGTAATGTATCCCTATGGGATTGCAGACGTTAGCGGATGATGCATCCGCTAACGTCCGTAACGATCCGCGTCCGCAAAGTTTCACTTTTTCAGACGGAAGAAAACCCTATTTTTCTTCCGTCTGGTGGAACGGATCGGATGAATAGGGACACACGGTCTGTATTCATCTGATTCCCCAATAGGGGAGAGCGGAGGAGAGACAGGGCGGTCTCTGCACAGTGTGCGGGGACCGCCCTGTCCACCGACAGCTCAGTGGGGATTTACGGAGGATCCCCGCTGAGCCGACGGACACACACGGAGCGGATCAATACGGATCCGCTCCGTGTGAAAGGGCCCTTATTTGGTCCGCCCCGTGTGTGTCCGTCGGCTCAGCAGGGATCCTCCGTAAATCCCCGCTGAGCGGTCGGCAGACAGGGCGGTCCCGCACACTGTGCAGAGACAGCCCTGTCTTTGCTTTGCACTCCCCTATGGGGAATCGGATGAATACGGACCGTGTGTCCGTATTCATCCGATCCGTTCCGCCAGACGGAAGAAAAATAGGGTTTTCTTCCGTCTGAAAAAGCGGAACTTTGCAGACGCGGATCGTTGCGGACGTTAGCGGATGCATCATCTGCTAACGTCTGCAATCCCATAGGGATACATTACAAGTCTGTAAACGGTCCGTACGTCCGCACGTGTGAAAGGACCCTTAGTGCTCTTTTACACTGAGGCGCTTTTTAAATGTTTTGGCGCTACAAAAAGTGCCTGAAAAGCTCACAAAATACTTTTTTTTTTTTTTTGCCCTTTTTTTTGTCTATAGCGCAAAAGATAAAAAACACAGGCCCAGATTCAGAGAGCAATTGCGCCTGCGTAACCATAGTTACACAGCGCAATTGCTGACTTGCTCCGGCGTTACGAATGCTCCTGATTCAGGAACATCGTAACGCCGACTGCAGCCTAAAATCTGCGTGGCATAAGGCTCTTATGCCACGCAGATTTTAGGCTGCATTCTTGCGATGACCGCTAGGGGGCGCTCCCATTGTGCTCAGTGTATAGTATGCAAATTGCATACTAACACCGATTCACAATGTTGCGCGGGCCCTGCGTACGCAAGTTACGGAGTTTCCGTACGGCGTCTTTAGCGTAAGGCTGCCCCTTCTAATAGTAGGGGCAGCCAATGCTAAAGTATACCCGCCGTTCCCGCGTCGTGAAATTTGAATTTCACGTCGTTTGCGTAAGTGATTCGTGAATGACGCTGGACGCCATTCACGTTCACTTGGAAGCAAATGACGTCCTTGCGACGTCATTTGCCGCAATGCACGTCGGGAAAGTTTCCCGACGGAGCATGCGCTCGGCGCGGGAGCGCGCCTAATTTAAATGATTCCCGCCCCCTACGGGATCATTTACATTAGGCGCCCTTACGCAGGGCAATTTTAAAGAGCGCACACGCAATTTACGGAGCTCCTGCTCCGTGAATCGCGCACAGTAAATGTGCGGGGGCGCAGGGCAAAAACGCTGCCCTGTGCCTCCGTAAAAAAGGGGCAAATTCGACCTGAATCTGGGCCACAGTGGTGATCAAATACCACCAAAAGAAAGCCCTATTTGTGGGGGGAAAAAGTCCGCTAATTTTATTTGGGTACAGCGTTGCATGACCATGCAATTCCCAGTTAAATGAACACAGTGCCGTATCGCAAAAAGTGGCCCGGTCATGAAGGGGGGCAAATCTTTCAGAGGCCAAGTGGTTAACTTTTGGATAGACTATGTAGGTTTGGAATGTTTGTCAGGTTTTTATTTGCTGGAAAGACTTGCCCTCTCAGTTTCTCCTGATAATCATTGTCACAGGAACAGAAAGTGCTGGAAAAGCTGAAATGTTGTTGTCACAGGAACAGGAGATGAGGAAATGTCTTCCAGCGGGGGAACCTGTGGTGGTGATGACTATGTAATAGGGATTCCCTCTCACTTGGAAGACATTTACTTTTACTTCCTGCTATGTCTGAAGTCAAAGGAATTTTATGCAATGCGAGAAATACAGACAGTGAAAGAAAAATATATCAGGTTTTTAAAGCTGAGCTCTGGGAATTATTTGTATTGCGTACTTAAATTGGTCCAGTTTATCACAGCCAACCTGAGGGACCCCTGGGGAAGCTGACCATCACTTTAGTAGTCAGCGCTACTACAGTGATGGCCCCGATTTCCCAATTCTAGTGCAAATGTCTTCCCATCAGCACAGTCACACACTCGGCACTGCCACCATTCATATAACGCCTTGTTGTTGTTTTTTTTTTTTTTTTCATTCAATAAATACAAGACCTTCTGTGATTGGAAAAGGGTAGATTGTGATGTCGCTGCCCTTCTTCTCCACCTTGTTCAATTGGAGAATGCCTTGTAATTCTCAAACAATACAAGTTTTTCCGTGATTGGTGGGCCATTCTGAGCGAGGGACCCCCTGTGTGCACAGAGTGTAAGCCACATGCATAGAACCCAAGCAGGACACAGAAGATCTGTCACTGTAGTAGCACCAGCTACTACAGTGATTGTGAGCGTCCCCTGTGGCCCAGCTGGTTTGACACATTCATATTTACAAGCTAAACAATTGTAAGGCCTTAATGCACACAGGGTGTTTTTGAGGCCACTTTTTTTTCTACTGTCTGTCAACTTCACTGCATGTTATTCTATGTACTCATGCACATTTAGGCTTTTAGCAGCATTTTGTGGCAAATAAAAAAAAAAACGCCAGGGCGTTCTGCATCAGCGGCATTTTGGCAGAAAAAACGCAGACGACTCCTAAACTCGTAAAGGAGTTGTAAAGGAAATTTTTTATTTTTTTTGCCTAAAATTAATGTCTGCAAGGTAGACAGACAGAATAGTGTAATGATTCTGTTAAAAAACTAGTAAATACTGTCATGGACCTTGGAATGCTGAAGGGTATCTCTTTGAAATCTGTTACACAGTGGGGGGTCTTCTGCTCTGTCTTAAGGCCAGACGGCTCCATTGTTCTGTGTCTGGCTATTGTGTACATTGATTGCCCCCTGGGGCTTCCGTCTCATTACACATAACAGTCCCTCCATTCAAGCTATCGGACCAATCCCTGCTGACTCATGTTCAAGTCCTCATTTGCATGCCTAAGAGGACCTAAAGGAGAACTCAATGTACTTTACAATTGACCAATAGGAAAGCGATTGTTGGGGGCGGGATGTTCCAAATTCTGTTTAAAAAGAGTGTTGTGTACTTCCAATAAAGGTCTTCCTGTTTGAACTTGCATACAGCCTGCCTGGTGTTTTGTTCTTATGGATCCCGAACGGCACATAGCTGTAGTTCGGATCCCGGAGCCTTGGATGACCGAACCAGCAGACGTTGCGATCTGCAAGCTGACTCAATAGTAGCAGAGGAGTGTCGGGGGAGCGGAAGCGAGCAAGGGTCTCGTTACAAATACCTATTAAATTCCTTCATCTATATCACCTCCGGCGTTCTAGTTTCTGTTCTCTCATTCACTTCCTGGTTTGCGGCGCTCGTTCATGTAAGAACTACATTTCCCAGTATGAATTGCGGCACGCCCAGTAATTCACACCTCCTTGAAGTCTCTAACACGTAGAGAGCGTCCTGCCGCACAGATGTAGTTCCCAGGAGGGGGTGAGCACGTCACTGACCACCGCAGTAAACCCTCCCATCACGGTGGTCAGTAAAATCAGACAAGCAGGAAGTGAACAGAACAGAGAAGAAATAGAGCAACTTCTGAGCAAAAACGAACAATGAGGAAGTTAAAAGAGGAATGTCTGCAGGTAAAGGATGCTTATGATAACAATTTTTTTCCTTGACAACCCCTTTAAACTTTCCTAAATGCCGATGCCCAGTTTTTTTTTCTAAGTGGGTCGGCGGATGCCATTTATTGTGATTGATGTTGGATCTACACCATAGGACTTATTTTTTATTTGTTTTTATAATAAAGAAGCTGTCAGAACTCCCGGGGGCCTGGGATCTTGTTAAAGAAGGCTTCCAGATTCCAATAAGGCACCCCCATAACCACAGGGCCAGGGTTGTGGGAAAGAGGCCTTTGTCCTAATCAACATGGGGACAAGATGCTTTGGGGGAAAGCCCATGCTGCATGCTGAAGGGCCTGGGATTGTTCCTAATGTTTTATTCATTTTTTTATTGCCGGTGGTTCTTTTATTTGCATCTATCTGCCAGTGTCATCTATTGTTAAGGATGCTGCGGTCAGCTTCACTAATTGTCAATCACTTCCCTACCAGTCTATAGCACATTGATGTCCAAAAGGTGGCTCCGTTAGGGCCCTTTCACACGTACGGACCGTATGTCCGCATTTTCATCCATCCGTTTGCGGATGAAAACGGGAAATACATGAGTCCCTATGTGATTACGGGTGTCAGCGGATAACCACCCGCTGACACCCGTAATTGTCCGCCTCCGCAAAGATCCGCAGTTGCGGACGGAAGAAAATCCTATTTTTCTTCCGTCTGCTGGATCGGATCGGATGAACACGAACATACGGTCCGTGTTCGTCCGATCCCCCATAGGGGAGAGCGGAGGAAACACAGGGCGGTCCCTGCACAGTGTACGGGGACTGCCCTGTCAGCTGCCAGCTCAGCGGGGAATTTACGGAGGATCCCCGCTGAGCTTTGCGGCCACACGGAGCGGATCATTACTGATCCGCTCCGTGTGAAAGGGGGCCCTTATTCTGACTGGCATCACCTGATGTCCAGCAGAGTAAGCCGCTTGTGCGTCCCCCCGGGGGCGAGCAGCACGGCGATTGGTGGTGTGGTGTGTCACTCAGATCTTGGTAAAGAGCCTATGACGTAGGCTCTTTACCATGTGATCAGCTTTGACAAATCACAGCAGTAACCAGGAAGTGCCGGTAATCAGCTTTTCTCAGTTCACGCTGACAAGGCGTAGGTATTGGAGAGCTGATCGGCGGCTCTCCTGAGCCGGGGTCTGTGGTGATAATCGGTGCATTGATTATCAGCGCAGCCCCCATTCGAGGTGCCCATCACAGATAGAAATAAGTGCCCATAAAAAATGCTAATCGGTGCCCGTCAGTAATGCTTATCAGTGCTGCATATTGGTGCCTCCTTATCAGTGCCCGTCGGTGAAGGAGAAAACAACATTTTATAACCGACATTGTTGGAAAAAATAATTTTTATTATTTGTTTAGCAAAAAATAAAAAAACAGTGGTGATTAAATACCACCAAAAGAATGCTCTAATTGTGGAAAAGAATGAAAGAAATGTAATTTGGATACAGCGTTGCATGACTGCGCAAATGTCATTCAAAGCGTGACAGTGCTGAAAGTTGAGAAGTAAAATGAGCCATACATTTTGTGTACATTCTTTTTAATTCACATTATTTTTTTTATTTTTTTATTTTTTTTTTATCCCGGTATTGTCAGTCTAGAAGATATTGTCATTGCATGCAACAGCCCCTCAAATTTCGATCTTCATTTCTTAGCTGTGATTTTTAATATAAAGAAAAGTAACCAGCAGTTTTAACTTGCAATGCAGATAGTTATCTTTCCTCAAGTTTTTAATAGTCAGTCCATGTTGTATTCCTTTACACAGTTACCTCTGAATGATATAGACTAGAATTCTATTCTGCTCCCTGTCCTGCTGCCAAGTAAATTCAATATAGATCTCAAAGCTTCTTTCCAAAGCCCCGGAATAATAAGAAAAAGTGTGTGAAGTCATTGCTGTGTGTAAAGCAGAAAAAGTCCACTTACAGTAACTAAAGAAGTGTCAGCAAGATTACTGGTGTTCGCTGCGTCTCCACATCTGGAAGGTCACAGGCTCCATAAATCTTTGTGATTTTGTGCTGCTTTAATGACTTCTAAGGAATATTTAAAAAAAATAAATGAGGTCAGTTTTATGTTAGGTGATTTTTATTTTAAGTTGTAAATTTTAACCACTTCATTACTGGGCACTTAAACCCCCTTCGTGTCCAGACCAATTTTCAGCTTTCAGCGCTGACGCATTTTGAATGACAATTGCGCGGTCATACAACACTGTACCCAAATTATATTTTTATCATTTTTTTCCCACAAATAGAGATTTCTTTTGGTGGTATTTGATCATCTCTGCAATTTTTTCATTTTTTGCGCTATAAACAAAAAAAGACAGAACATTTTGAAAAAAAAAACACTTTTTTACTTTTTGTTATAATAATATCCAATTTTTTTTTTTAATATTTTTTTCCTCGGTTTAGGCCGATACGTATTCTTCTACATATTTTTGTTAAAAAAATTCGCAATAAGCGTTTATTGATTGGTTTGCGCAAAAGTTATAGCGCCTACAAAATAGGGGATAGATTTATGATTTATTTTTTACTAGTAATGGCGGCGATCTGAGATTTTTTTGTCAGGCCTGCGATATTGCAGCGGACATATCGGACACTTTTGACACAATTTTGGGACCATTCACATTTATACAGCGATCAGTGGTATAAAAATGCACTAATTACTATATAAATGTGACTGGTAGGGAAGGGGTTAACACTAGGGGGTGAGGAAGGGGTTAAATGTATTCCCTGGGTGTGTTCTAACTGTGGGGGGGGGAGGGGGTGACTGGGGGAGGTGACCGATGCTGTGTCCCTATGTACAAGGGACACAGATCGGTCTCCTCTCCTCTGACAGCACGTGGAGCTCTGTGTTTACACACAGAGCTCCACGTCCCTGCTGTGTTCCCGCCAATCGCATGTACCCGGCGGACATAGCGGCCGCCAGGTACACGCAACGGCTTCCCAGCGATGCACCGGGACAGTGTTTACCCGCTGCGCGCCCCCCAGCGGCACGCGCGGGTAATGTAAACAATAGGACGTCTAAAGACGTCCACTCGGCACTTCAGGTCCGCACTGCAGACGTCTTTTGTCTATAGCGCGGATCTGTAGTGGTTAAACGTTTTTTTTTTTTTTGCTGCCTTTTTAAAAATGTTAATTATTCTCTTTGTAAATTTCCCCCACCTCCCCCTGCAATCCACCAATGCCTGAGGCTCCAACCACACAAGTTCTCCAGGCAAATTCTGCAAATACTGTATATGCATAGTTTTTTTTTTCCCCAAAGGTCGTCTTGCTGGTTCAGTAACTGGTCCTTAATCTTTTCCTGCAGTGTTGGTCTTTAAAGTGGAGGTCCACCCTAAAAAAAAAAAAAGAAAATAGCTAAAAAGGCAAAAAAAAAAGATACTTACCGGAAATTGCTGTTACTAGGCAGATCGTCCTAATCTGCCTCTTCCACGGAGAGGTTCTGTGTTCTCACCATTGCCTCCTGGGAAATGGAGGCGCGTTGCCTTCTGGGACACACAGGACGGTGTTCCCATTCACAAATAGCCACGTGACTCGCTCATGCGCAGTAGGAAATGGACATTGAAGCCGTAAGGCTTCACTGCCTGTTTCCCTTAGTGAGGATGGCGGCGCCAGGACACAAGGGATAGATCTGCCTTTTTTTTTTGTACCACCGGACCTCCGCTTTAAGCTGGCCATTAGAGCTGCATGATTTTGGCTAAAATGAGAATTGCGATTTATTTATTTTTTGCTCCGAATAAAGATCACGATTCTTGCGGCATAACATCATCTTTCACATTATACAAAAAAATTGGGCTAACTTTACTGTTTTTTTATTTTATTTATTAGTGTATTTTTTTTATTTTTTATAAATTACGTTTGAAAGACTGCTGCGCAAATACAGTGTGACATAAAATATTGCAACAACCACCATTTTATTCTCCAGGGTCTCTGATAAAAAATATATATATAACTTGGGAGTAATTTTCTAGCAATATTTATTGTAACTTGTAAGAAGCAAGTGCCAAAAAAAGGTTTAGTCTTTAAGTGGTTGAACTTCCCTCATCTACAGGCAGAAGTTCATTCCTTTGATCTAAGGCTTCTTTCACACTATGGATTGTATGTCCGTTTTATAATATCCGTATTACACCTATTAACGGACGTTTATTAACGGATTTAATAACGGATACATACGGATAAATATTTTACCATTCTTCCTTTATTGAAAACGGATAATGTTTATCCGTATACATCCGTTATATCATTCCTTTCTAACGTCCGTTAATAAAAAACATTTCACCCTTTCTTGAAGTCCAGCTCCAGAAGTCGTATGGATATTCAGGGGAACCCCGCCGTCAATTTAAAACAAAAATGACGTGCGGTTCCCGGTAAATATCCATAACCAGACCCTTCAGGTCTGGTATGGATATTCAGGGGAACCCCGCCGTCAATTTAAAACAAAAATGACGTGCGGTTCCCCCTAAATATCCATAACCAGACCCATTATCCGAGCACGTTGACCTGGCCGGCCGGAGAAAAGAGGGGGGGACAGAGTGCGGCCCCCCCTCTCTCCTGAACCGCACCAGGCCACATGCCCTCAACATGGGGAGGATGTCCCCATGTTGATGGGGACAAGGGTCTCATCCCCACAACCCTTGCCCGGTGGTTGTGGGGGTATGCGGGCGGGAGGTTTATCAGAATCTGGAAGACCCCTTTAACAAAGGGGACCCCCAGATCCTGACCCCCCCCTGTGTGAAATGGTAATGGGGTACACTGTACCTCTACCATTTCACGAAGGAAGTAAAAAGTATTGTAAAAAAAAACACACTGACACAAAAGAATAAAGTCCTTTATTAAAAAAAAAAAAAAAAACTCCAGCGCTGAAAAATCCACTCGTTCCCGGCTTCCTGCGTTGTCCTGATCCAGCGACGGGTGCGGGTGATCTCCCGCGATGAGAAGATCCAGCGTCGGGTGATCTCCGCTCCGGCGATGTGAAGATCCATCCATCCGGCGCAGCAGCATCCCGGACCTCCTCTCACCGCTGGGCACAGCCCAGCGAATGAGCGGCTGAAGCTGTGACATTTCTTATATAGAGGAGGCAGAGCCACCCGTCACGTGACCCTGCCCCCTCTGACGTACCCTCTGCTACGTCACTGGGGAAGACCAAGAAGAGGAAAGGTCTTCCGTCGCTGGATCAGGACAACGCAGGCAGCCGGGAACGAGTGGATTTTTCAGCGCTGGAGTTTTTTTTTTTTTTTTTTTTTTTAATAAAGGACTTTATTCTTTTGTGTCAGTGTGTTTTTTTTTTACAATACTTTTTGCTTCCTTCGTGAAATGGTAGAGGTACAGTGTACCCCATTACCATTTCACACAGGGGGGGGGGTCAGGATCTGGGGGTCCCCTTTGTTAAAGGGGTCTTCCAGATTCTGATAAACCTCCCGCCCGCATACCCCCACAACCACCGGGCAAGGGTTGTGGGGATGAGACCCTTGTCCCCATCAACATGGGGACATCCTCCCCATGTTGAGGGCATGTGGCCTGGTGCGGTTCAGGAGAGAGGGGGGGCCGCACTCTGTCCCCCCCTCTTTTCTGCGGCCGGCCAGGTCAACGTGCTCGGATAATGGGTCTGGTTATGGATATTTAGGGGGAACCGCACGTCATTTTTGTTTTAAATTGACGGCGGGGTTCCCCTGAATATCCATACCAGACCTGAAGGGTCTGGTTATGGATATTTACCGGGAACCGCACGTCACTTTTGTTTTAAATTGACGGCGGGGTTCCCCTGAATATCCATACCAGACCTGAAGGGTCTGGTTATGGATATTTACCGGGAACCGCACGTCATTTTTGTTTTAAATTGACGGCGGGGTTCCCCTGAATATCCATACCAGACCTGAAGGGTCTGGTTATGGATATTTACCGGGAACCGCACGTCACTTTTGTTTTAAATTGACGGCGGGGTTCCCCTGAATATCCATACCAGACCTGAAGGGTCTGGTTATGGATATTTTACCGGGAACCGCACGTCATTTTTGTTTTAAATTGACGGCGGGGTTCCCCTGAATATCCATACCAGACCTGAAGGGTCTGGTTATGGATATTTACCGGGAACCGCACGTCACTTTTGTTTTAAATTGACGGCGGGGTTCCCCTGAATATCCATACCAGACCTGAAGGGTCTGGTTATGGATATTTTACCGGGAACCGCACGTCATTTTTGTTTTAAATTGACGGCGGGGTTCCCCTGAATATCCATACCAGACCTGAAGGGTCTGGTTATGGATATTTACCGGGAACCGCACGTCACTTTTGTTTTAAATTGACGGCGGGGTTCCCCTGAATATCCATACCAGACCTGAAGGGTCTGGTTATGGATATTTTACCGGGAACCGCACGTCATTTTTGTTTTAAATTGACAGCGGGGTTCCCCTGAATATCCATGCTCAGTAAAATTAACGTCCGTTAACATAACGGACATTTACGGAGACATTTACTAACGTCCATGTGCCATAGACTTCAATGTTAAAATATAACGGACGTTAATATATCCGTTACTTGCAACGGACAAAAAATTGACAAAAAATAGTGCAAGACCCGTCACATATTCCGTTATAACTAACGTCCGTATGTTATAACGGACTATTACGGATCTTTACGGAACATAAAAAAATCCCATAGACTTTAATGATATTTTATAAAGGACGTATAACTTCCGTTTTTTAACATTATCTGACGGATTTTAAAAACGGATTATTAAAACGGATTTATTTTGTAGTGTGAAAAGGGCCTAAGAAGAATTATTACTTTGTTTGTTTATACTTATTGAGATGTTGTGATAAAACTTGGCAGGCTGCCTGTATTTTTTATTTTTTTTTCAGCTGTGAGAAAACTCTGCACTTAGAATCGTGAAATGCTGTTTTGAGGATCGGGAAGGGAAAAGAATATCGATTTTGATTCTTAACGATTAATCGTGCAGCTCTACCGGCCATACATGGATAGAAATTTGGCCAGTTCAGCAGGGACCAGCTCAATTTCAATTAATTTATGAGCAGGCTGGTTGTACAGAAGTCGGTCTACCAATCGCCTTCTTTACAACCAGCATGTCAGATTTTCTCGGCTTGATCCGTGTGTGTGTGTGTGTATATGTGTGTGTGTGTGTATATATATATATATATATATATATATATATATATATATATAATTTTTTTTTTTTTTTTTCATATTTCTTTATTATATTAAAGTGCCACTATAGTTTGATAGTACTTTTATTTAATTTTTTTCAGCTCACCTGGAGTTACTCTTTAAGTTTGAACTCTGGCATTGTAGAAAAAACTACTCTTGCAGTAGGGCCTCTACCTGTTCACTGTAAGAGTCAAATTCTTGCTGAGCCTCTGTTCACACCTAGGCGTTTTTTGGGCATATTTCTGCTGTAAGCCTCAGCTCCAAAAAATTGTGTAATTGTTAACTTACCTTACACCTCCTTCCTCTGCAAACTCTGGTGTTCTTCTCCTCCCTGCAAAGGTTCAGGCTCTTTCCACTCTCGCATACAATGAAGGACATTGCCCTGCATTGTACTTGATGACGTCAATGTGTGACATCCAGAGAAGAGGCTTGGGAGAGCCAGTGGCACAGCATGGAGGAAGCCTGCTGGAGCAAGGAATAATGTAAGTATACTGCGCCGACATATACCGAGCTCGGTACACTCGGGTATAGTCGGGCAGTCTCGGCTCCTTCCGCGCTCACGTCCTGGACGTACAGGACGTCAGCGCGGGTAGCCGAGCATTGCCGACAATACACGAGTGTACTGCGCTCTGTATATGTCGGCGCAGTATTCAAACTCGGTGCGGGAAACAAGCGGGGAGGACGCCGGACCCGCCGAAGAGGACACCGGACCCGCCGCAGAAGGACACCCGAAGCCGCAGAAGGATGCCGGACCCGCCGAAGAGGACACCGGACCAGCCGCAGAAGGACACCCGAAGCCGCAGAAGGACGCCGGACCCGCCGAAGAGGACACCCGAAGCCGCAGACGAACGCCGGACCCGACGAGGCCGCCGATGGACGCCGCGCAAGACACCAAAACTGTAAGTACAAAAAAAAATTTTTTCCACAGGATTCGGGTCAACTTTAGGGGTGCGCGGTATACGCGGGAGCGCGTTATACCGCGGTAAATACGGTACATCTTTTTTTCCTGAGCCCCTAGACTTAATGAGCATTCACCATTTGCAGTGTGGGGGGGAGTTTTGCCTTCTTTTTTATTCCCAGAGTGCAGCTTTAACATGAACAGTATTTTTCTTTGGAAAGTAAAATAAAGTGAATGATTGTCTGATCGGTTTGACTGTTGTGCTTTTCAGCCATGCCTGATGTAATACTTTTCTATTTATGGAGCACTCTAACATTTAATTTTAGTCTCTGTGACTAATGTGATTAGTTTTTTTTCTTTTTTGTTAATTTGTATATTTAGTCCATGCTAATAAGGAAAAAGAATCCAGAGCACGGCACTCTCCTTTTGGAACACCATCATCTTTGGCAGTACATTTCCAGTGGTGTCTGGCATTACAAGGGTTAACATGCTCCATTGTCTGCATCTGCTGCATTGCAGTCCTCTTTGCAAGACCAGCCATAATATTATGTGACTGCAGTGCCACTCTATGCCAGTCACTGGGGGGTGGTATGAAGCAGAGCATGGTGGGTCACCACTCATCAGCTGGATGATATTATCACCATGGCAACCCTCAGACAGTAGCCTGCGTGATGTATTAGGCCTCCATGCTTGATGTGTTGCCTCATTCAGGAAACTTTCCTATTCTTACTTTTGATTAAAGTGAACATCTAATAGTGTAAACTCTCTCTAAGTGCTGCAAGTTGCCATTGCACGTTTCTTGCAGGGCAAACACAACGGCAGGCAGGATGCTGTGCAAATCTGAGATGACCCGGAACTAGAATCGCATCCAGGAGTCAGCCATTGGTTCCTCCCCTTACTCATCCGCTATTGTATAATCTTTGCTTAGGTTAATAGCCTTTTCAGTGCTCACCTAGTCAACAATGAGGTAGGGTCCCCCCCCCCCCCCCCCCCGGGACATGACACATCCCAGGAGGCAGTTTTAGTGATGTGCACCAAGAATTCCCTGTGTGCGCAGTTGTGCTGTGTCTTTTTTTGGAACTGCAGCACTTCTGCACACACACAGGGGGGGGGCGGGGGGGATACTGCATGTAGCGCCCCTTCTGCATGGGTAATGGAGTAGACTCACCTCTAGCAGGTAGGGTTGCCAGTGGAACTAATAAAATGTCTATATTGTGTCTCCCTCTCACCTCATATTATTTGTTTTCTTTCATATCTTTATTATTCTTATTTTTCCCTCTTATTGTTATATTTAATGTGTGTGTATGTATGTATGTATGTATGTATGTATGTAGCGCCTATGTGCTTTTCAGTACAGGTGCTATGTAAAATTTAGTGGGATGAGAGAGTTATTTGCTCTCATCCATGTTGATTTGTCTAAATTTGGCTGTTGCCAGCTCTGAACTGTCCTGTGGGTCAATCTGTGCTCCAGAGATGCAGTTTCATCTCTGGGTGGCAGGTGGCGCCAGAGGGGTCCAGGCGGAGGCGCCCGTTTTCTCCAGCAGCCAATCAGAGGAGTGTTTCCCTCGCGAGGCATGCTGGGGGAGAGTATTTCTGTGGCAGACGCCATTTTATGGGGTTCTTCGCAGGTTTCTGGTTCCAGGTGCGGCACCCACCTTTAGGGTGTGCGCACATCACGGGCCCCGGCGATATGGCCTACCGGGGCGCACGTGCTACGCGGAGTTCCTGGCTCTGGGTCCTCATGGCCTGGATGAACTGGTGCTGCAAAGGGGCCCCAGTGACTTACTGGGTCCCCCACCTCTACTAAGAAGATCCCAAGCGAGTCATGCTGTTTGGTGGGGAGTCGGTCTGAGGTGAACCCGGAGGCAGGTGAACAAATGGGGCTCAGACGAACCATCGGGCATCTGGGTGACCGGACACTGACAGGTTGTATGCTGCAAACTGTCAGTCAGTGGCCCCAACTATAGGATATCTACCTGAGGGAGATTCAGGCAAATTATTGACTGGGAGGATTCTCTCTACTATCTATGTTCCTTAGTATTGGGCCGGTGGCAGAGGCACTTTACTAGTCTCAAATTCTACTAGAGCCAAGTCGGTGGCAGAGACTTGTTCCTTCCCAGCGGTTCCGAGTGACACCCTGGCTGCCAGGCCTGTAAAAGAGACATGTCCAGGGGCACTATACCCACTCCGGCTGGAGTGGCGACGAAGTAAACTAATCATTGGAGGCAGGACTGCTTCACTTATCCACAGCCTGAATCTGCAAAGTTCTCTTCTTTTCACCAACCTATCCTATCTACCTTAAGGCCTCTTTCACATTGAGGCATGCAGCCGCGGTGACGGTATAGCCGCGCTATTTGTAGCGCGGCTATACCGTCGATATTCGGGCGCTAGCGGTGAGGTTTTACCGCGGTATTACCGCGCTTTCCCATTGATTTCAATGGGAAGGCGCAGTATAGGAGCGGTGAACACACCGCTCCTATACCGCGGTAAAGATGCGTCTAGCAGGACTTTTAGAGCGCTCCTGCTCGCGCATCGCTTCAGTGTGAAAGCCTTCGGGCTTTCACATTGAACACTACGGGGCATGATTTTTCATGCGGTATAGCAGCGCTATTTTTAGCGCTGTACCGCATGAAAAACGCCCCAATGTGAAAGGGGCCTAAGTTGACTGTTGGTCATGTTTTGACCCAGAATAAAAGCACAGAAAACGTCAACTAATTGTTTGGACATTCCATCATTGCTCATCACCGCCATCACAGAGGTAACATAATTATGCCGATCCCAAATCTAACCAGCGGCTCCCGAGGGGGTAGCGCTGCATACTGTATATGTGTGTGTGTGTGTGTGTGTGTGTGTGTATGTATGTATGTATATATATATATATATATATATATATAAGTTATGGCTGATCGGTGTATATCAACACTAGAGGATGCATGAAATATTATTTCATGGCCTTCCTATGAATATATGGCTGGTGACAATAATAGCTTAGAAGAAAAGATGAGCCTAGATTGTTACAGCCATGCAACGACTGTGTAGAAATCTCCATTTAAGATGACAAACAAAATGTTATTTGGGATGGAACCCTGCCTGACTCCAATCAATACAGAGAAATCGGTTTGGATCGAATTGCATTTTAAAATCTCATTGTCCTTTTGTACACTAGCTAAGATTTTAAACGAGGCTGACAGTGGGTGTGTCTGGAATGGCGGCTGAAATGGAAAAAATAGAGATATGGTTCGATGTTGGATGGCGTGCAGAATAGAAGGCAGGGATTAGATGAGCTGAGACTCCCCGGAGAAGTAATTGTAGTCTCTGACAAAGAGCGAAAATCTTCAGGGTATAGAAATTGTATTACATCGCAAAAACACCGACTGACTGTACATGAAAAATACAAAAAAATTCTGATTGCTGTGTCCGAAGAGCTTTTATCACATAAAGGTTGCTGGAGTCGGTAGTATAAAGTAAAATTATGGCCTCCAAATCAAATGTACTGTGACACCTAATTGAACTCATATCCACACTTTAGTTTTTCCCTATGGTGGACTGGCCATACACACTTTTAATAAATTATTTATTTGATTTAATTTACCAACTGATCTCTCCTAATAGGAACAATCGTGGGGATGTGGATTTTAAATGATTGATTAATTGAAATATATGATCCTAGGTTATCAATTGCATCTCTGTTTTTACTTTTCAATTTCATGATCTGAACGATCGAACTATGATTACATTTTTAAGCATCTCAGATGCAACATGATTGATAATTTTCTACTCAGTTTGAATTGATCTAAATCAATCGGAAGGTGAGTTATGCTTTTTCAAGTGCTTGCTGATTTGATCCTTTTTATGGAATCAAACATCAATCATATAACAACATTGAAGCATTTACAGTGCCTTGAAAAAGTAACTTTTCCACATTTTGTCATGTTACAACCAAAAACATAAATGTATTTTATTGGGATTTTATGTGATAGACCAACACAAAGTGGCACATAATTGTGAAGTGGAAGGAAAATGATAAATGGCTTACAATTGGAGATTTTCCTACCCTCGGGGACGGAAAATATAGATTTTATTAAAAACAGGAGGCGAGTATTCTGCTATAATCTTTCTTTACTGTCATCCAGCAGCAAGAGAGTTAATGAAAAGAAAAAACGTTACACAGATAGGTATGCAAATGAACATAGGTAGACTGTCCAATCAGGTAACAGGAGTATGTTATAAAGGTGAGGTACAGGTGATATTCTTCCTCTTTCTTGATGATAAAACTAGACTGGAAATAACTTGAACTGGAAACTAATTGGAACAACTTGAACTGGAACTCATTCTTCAATATGTCATGAAGTCCACAGTAGAATAGGCGCATTAAGCTGAAAAAGAATGCATTATGTAAGAGCAAAATAAATCTTGAAGGGTAGGGTATTAGGGTGGGATAATACTCGCCTCCTGTTTTTAATAAAATCTATATTTTCCGTCCCCGAGGGTAGGAAAATCTCCAATTTTATGGCAAACAGGAGGCTCATATTATGCTTGTTCAAAGCTGTATACTCTAGAGCATTAAATAAACGTACAACCTATAGTTATAATACATTCATAGACACATGAGATTCAGGTCTAAAGTAGAAATTCTTAAAAGTGGATTCTGAAGACCAGTTTGCATTAAATCTGATAGAGAACCACCTGATTGAAATACCTTAGTGGCCATTGCACCTCTGGTGGAGTGGGCGCCAAATATGGAAATGTCAATGCCTGCCAAATCCATGGTTTGTCTCACCCATCTAGCCAAGGTGGGTGAGGAAACTGGATGGAAGGGGTTGCAGTAGGAAATTAGTAATTGAGATGAGTCAGGGTCTCTAAAAGGTTGAGATTTGGTTTCATAGGTTTTTAGACATTGGACTACACAAAGGTTTGGATTGAAGGGAAAGGCCAGATAGAAGACCGAATGTAAGTTGGTCTATGTGCGTCTGAAAATGGAAAATTGAACACCCTGGGGAGAGAATTGTCTATGGGATATATCTAGGGCTTTTACATCCGTTACTCTTTTAAGGGAGATGAGACAAAGTAGTACTGTTAGTTTGAAAGATAGAAGTTTTAAAGACAGATTCTCATTATCACCCCAGGAGTTAAGAAAATTTAAGAGGATGAGGATTCTGAAATAGGTCTAGTAGAATAGAAGGGAATACTGGGAGTAATCGTGGGTAGTCTATGCTCATCTCCAGAGCCTGAGGGAACCATGTTTGGGATGGCCAGTAAGGGGTTATCAGAACTATGTTCGATTCTAGGTAACGTGTCAGAAGGAGAGCCCTTGATATTAGAGCAAAGGGGGGGAAAGCGTAAGATGTTCCTTTCGGTCAAATTTGTAGAAGGGCATCTGTCCCCAATGCTTCTGGGTCTGGACGCCAACTGAAATATGTTGGAATCTGTCTGTTCAGGCGTGATGCAAACAGATCTATCTGGAAAGGACCCCACAGGGAGTTTTAGATGTTGAAAAATTGTCTGGTTCAACATCCAATCGCTGGAATCTGTTAGATAACAGGGAATTCCAGTCTGCAATGGAATTGGATAGGCCTGGGATGTATTCCGCCTTCAATATAATGTTCTTGTCCAGGCAAAAATGCCAAAAATCCTTTGCAATGTTCGCCAAAGGTTTGGATTTTGTACCTCCTAAGCGATTGATGTATTGTACCGCGGATATGTTGTCCATGCGCAGTAGAATACAACAATCGGATCTGTCTCTCGCAAAACTCTTGAGAGCAAATGATCCCGCTAAGAGTTCGAGACAATTGATATGTAACAGAGCTTCGTCTGGAGACCATTTCCCTCCTGTTGTAAGAGGGCCGCAGCGAGCACCCCAACCTGAGTTGCTTGCGTCTGATTCTATTATTAAATCCGGATGTGGATGGAAAATAGTCTTCCCATTCCACATCTGGATGTGAGTCAGCCACCAAAGTAATTCTTCTTTGGTGTCCGGAGTTAGTGTTATCTCGTCGGAATATGCCAAGCCGTCTCTTAGATGTTGGGCTTTTAGTCTCTGTAGTGCTCTGTAGTGTGGAGGTGCCGGAAATATCGCTTGAATGGAAGCTGATAATAGACCGACAATCCTCGCAATTGTCCGAAGAGATATTTGACTTTTGTTCAGGACTGAGCGAATCTCTCTTCTGATCGTCTTCAATTTCCTGTTTGGAAGACTCAGAAGGGATAGTTGGGTATTGACAAGAAAACCCAGAAATTCTACCTCCTTTGAAGGGGTTAGGATGGATTTCTTGTAATTGATTATGAATCCCAGCATGTTCAGAAGGGATATCGTCCATTGAATGTGTAAATGAATAGTCCGAAGTGATTGTGCCATGATCAAAATGTCGTCTAAATATATTATTAGACGAACACCCCTGCTCCTTAGAGCTGCTACTACTGGTTTCAGTAGTTTCGTAAAGCACCAGGAGGCAGATGACAGACCGAATGGTAGACTGGTGAATTGCCATTTCTTGTTTTGCCACAGGAATTGAAGAAATGGTTGGGAATTCTCGTGCATGTGCACTGAAAGATAGGCATCATTCAGATCTATTTTTGCCAACCAGTCTCCTTGTAATAAAAGGTCTTTTAACAGGTGAATACCTTCCATTTTGAAATGGCGGTAATGGACGAAATTGTTTAGATATTTCAGATTTATTACTGGTCTGAAACCTCCATCCTTATTTTTGACCAGGAACAGGTTGCTCACAAAACCTGGAGTTTGCAAGGGAACTTGAACTATGGCCCCTTTGGAGTAAAGCTCTTTTATCTCCAGTGAGATGAGCTTTTTGTCCTCTTCTGAGAACCTTATTGGAATAGGATCCTGACTTTGAGTCGGTAAAGAGGTGAAATCTATCTGGTAACCTAACACCGTGTTCAGAGGGCCTCTGGGGAAATGACCTTCGGTAGAAGATCTGTTGGGAAATCGGCCCTTGCGTTTCCCAGCTTTGGGAAAAACTTTGGTTGGAAAACCTTTTTGAGTGATGATTGGGCCTTGTCTAAAGAAGTAAAGAGAGCCACGTATTTGTTGATCTCTTTAATAAAAGAGTCACCAAAAAGTAGACCCTTGGTGATGAAAGATGGTTGAGATGAAGCGAGATGCATTAGCTGTGGATCCAGCTTCATCAGAATCGATCTTCTTTCGCTAGAGATGGCCGCATTGGCGTTGCCAAATAGTACAATGGCTCGCTGAGCCCAACCTTTCAGGACACTTAAATCTATTGGGGTGTTATATTAAACTGCTTCTTCTATTAAATCTAGAATCTTAGCTAAGGGGCCTAACATGTCTAATAATTTATCTTGACAGAAACGATATGATCTGTCCACCCCCTTTTTTGGGTGTTTTCCTGATTTTAGAAGGAATTTAACTAATGCGGGGTCTAATTAGGGTGTATTGGCTAATTTCTTTGGGAGGGACGGTCTCGGGCACTCTGCTCTTAACTTACTAGCCTCGTTCTTATCTAATGGTTTCTGGATCCAGAGGCTTAAACATTTCGTAACTAGGGAATGGGTAACCCATTCCCCTGAACGGGGATGTTTAATTTGACTTGGGTCGAAATACGGATCACCAGAGCCGTCTATAATAGCATCCTCGGATTCCTCCTTTTCAAGGGTATTCCTTCTTCTGCATCAGAGACATTCTCATATTCAGAGTCTCTTCCTTCTTCTGATAAAGATTCCTCATCAGAAGAAGAATTGCTGGAAGAGGTACGGTAAGAGTCTGGTTTTTGCCTCTTTGAGGCCATTTTTACCCGTTGTAAGATCAACTCCTCCCGGGCAGAGGGTATAACGTGTGACCTCTTGTCACTGACAGTAGCCTTTCCTTTACTAGGAGGCTTAGAAGATTCACCCTGGTTCTCCATCAGGACCATTCTTTTAGAATGGGAGGGACCGGTATGAGATATATGATGTCGTTTTTGAGACACTTTACCCGCTTTTTTCAATCCCTGAATCATGTGGGATGTAGAGTCCTCCGCTGACCAATAAATGTCAGATGGGGTAATAGGTAAAGGTTCAGGGGTAACCTGAGGTTTACTTTGAGACAGGGCCATGACTACCGATTGTGCAATGGAATCATGCATGGCCGTCTGCATAGCAGATTGGATGGATTTATCTATTATGGATTGGATTTTCTGGTTTTCCTCAGGGATATCTGAGGGGGTAACAGTAGTGGAATCTTTATTAGACATAGTGAGGTGTGAGTAAATGTGATTGACTGAAGACAAATTATTCTGAAAGAGAAAAAATAATAGAACAACTAATTAATATATATGCAGCAGAACTATATATATTTTTTGTATCAGCAGACAATATATATGTCAGCAAGAGGGCACATATATTATGAGCGTATACCCAAACACATATATATATATATATATATATATATATATATATATATATATATATATATATTTATAACTAATATTCTGACTGCAGTTCAAAGTGTGTAAGTATATATATATATATATATATATATATATATATATATATATATATATATATATATATATATATATATATTACACATATCTATATGCATATATCCATATGAACAAACATATGTTTATTTAAATTTGTTTGTGTAAATGTGTTACTATTTGTTTGTGTGTGCCAAACATACACCCCTGAACCTAAACCGGGTTCAGGGTTGGTATGTGGCAGGCACACACCCACACAGGAGAACGGACTTTCTGTCAGGGAACGGCGGAAAACGATATCCCGGACTGCCGGGATACCGCCGAACGGCCGCGGTGAGGGGACGCGGGCCGTCAGAGAACAAGTGAGTGTGCTGTAAGCGGGGGTATTGGAATGGTGAGGAGACCACCTGGGAAGATAATGAATAGAAGGGGGGTGGGCAATGCTGGGACTGCCATTAAGGATAAAAAGTATGGCCCTGCAAACTGTGACAAGCGCAGGGTTGCAGGGAAAACTCTGCAGAAAATGAATATAAATATATATATATATATATATATATATATATGTAATGAGTTATATATTGTGACAGGGTACATGATTCCATGTATGTCAGTGAGAGGTTGTAAAGATCAGCTTTCCCTGTCTTAGAAAGGGTTAAGCCTGGCCAACAGGAAAACCTCCTCTCTCTCCCTATTAATTACACAACACCTGATAGAGACTGGAGGAGGGAGAGCTCAGCCTGAGGCATGCTGAGCTGAACAGGACAGGTTGGAGACTGTCTTCTTTGGAGAAACAAGGTCTGTTGTCACAGACAATCCCTTATTTGGACTATTATTTGTTTATTTGTTTTATACTGGAGGCTGGAATAGCCCCTCCAGTACACAGTAGTCAGGGACTGTACTGTTAGTTAGCTTCCTAAGCTGAAGTAGGCCGTTTTGTTTTTGTATTATTTCTTTTGAGTGCAATAAAGCCATATTTATTGCTTAAGTTCAGCGACTTTGCTGCATTACATTACCGCTATTCCGTGCGACCTTGTCACAATATATATATATAATATATGTAGAAGCACCTGAGGAAAAAATTTCAATGTACTTATCTGGCTGGAGCAGCAAGAAAGAGGAAGAATATCACCTGTACCTCACCTTTATAACATACTCCTGTTACCTGATTGGACAGTCTACCTATGTTCATTTGCATACCTATCTGTGTAACGTTTTTTCTTTTCATTAACTCTCTTGCTGCTGGATGACAGTAAAGAAAGATTATAGCATAATATGAGCCTCCTGTTTGCCATAAAAAAACATTTTTTCTCCTTACAAAAAAATATGTGAAAAGTGTGGTGTGCATTTGTATTTTGCCTCAATACTTTGTTCAAACAACTTTCACTGCAATTACTAGACATGTGCATTCGTTTTCGTCCGAATGCATTTTCGTCCGGATTTCAGGTGCTTTCGTTATCGTTTTAATAAACGATAACGAAATCACAGAAAACGAAAAGCAAAAGATCCGACATAAACAAAAAAGATTCGACAGAGAGAGACGTGAAGATTCGACAGAGAGAGACGTGAAGATTCGACAGAGAGAGACGTGAAGATTCGACAGAGAGAGACGTGAAGATTCGACAGAGAGAGACGTGAAGATTCGACAGAGAGAGACGTGAAGATTCGACAGAGAGAGACGTGAAGATTCGACAGAGAGAGACGTGAAGATTCGACATAGAGAGACGTAAAGAGTCAAATTTTTTTTTTTTTTTAGAACATTCGACAGACACCATAAGCCTTCAATGACAGATTCGACCTTAATTTGGATTTTCGGACGAATGATTTTTTTTAACAAAAAACTAAATAAACACACAGCTCCCGGTTCTTTCAGGGGGAGAAATGACTGATCGTATGTTCATACAATGTATGAACAGCAATCTGTAATTTCCCCAATTTCAGGTGCTTTCGTTATCGTTTTAACAAACGATAACGAAAGCACAGAAAACGAAAACCAAAAGATCCGACATAAACAAAAAGAAGATTCGACATAGGGAGACGTGAAGATTCGACATAGGGAGACGTGAAGATTCGACATAGGGAGACGTGAAGATTCGACATAGGGAGACGTGAAGATTCGACATAGGGAGACGTGAAGATTCGACATAGGGAGACGTGAAGATTCGACATAGGGAGACGTGAAGATTCGACATAGGGAGACGTGAAGATTCGACATAGGGAGACGTCTCCCTTCGACATAGGGAGACGTGAAGAGTCGACATAGAGGGACGTGAAGATTCGACATAGAGAGACGTGAAGATTCGACATAGGGAGACGTGAAGATTCGACATAGGGAGACGTGAAGATTCGACATAGGGAGACGTGAAGATTCGACATAGGGAGACGTGAAGAGTCGACATAGAGGGACGTGAAGATTCGACATAGGGAGACGTGAAGATTCGACATAGGGAGACGTGAAGATTCGACATAGAGAGACGTCTCCCTTCGACATAGGGAGACGTGAAGAGTCGACATAGAGAGACGTAAAGAGTCGATTTTTTTTTTTTTTTTTTAGAACATTCAACAGACACCATAAGCCTTCAATGACAGATTCGACCTTAATTTGGATTTTCAGACGAATGATATTTTTTTTTTACGAAAAACGAAATCAACACACAGCTCCCGGTTCTTTCAGGGGGAGAAATTACTGATCGTATGTTCATACAATGTATGAACAGCAATCTGTCATTTCCCCTAGTAGTCCCACCCCCCCTTCAGGTAGAACACACTTTAGGGAACATAATTAACCCCTTGATCGCCCCCTAGTGTTAACCCCTTCACTGCCAGTGACATTTTTACAGTAATCAATGCATTTTTATAGCACTGATCGCTATAAAAATGCCAATGGTCCCAAAAATGTGTCAAGTGTCCGCCATAATGTTGCAGTACCGATTAAAAATCAAACGCTTATTGCGTTTTTTTTTTTTCTTTCTTTTTTTTACAAAAAATATGTAGAAGAATACGTATCGAACTAAACTGAGGAAAAAAAAAATTTTTTTTTTTTTGTTATATATTTTTGGGGGATATTTATTATAGCAAAAAGTAAAAAATATTCATTTTTTTCAAAATTGTCCCTTTTTTTTTGTTCATAGCGCAAAAAATAAAAACCGCAGAGGTGATCAAATACCACCAAAAAAAAGCTCTATTTGTGGGAAAAAAAGGATGTCAATTTTGTTTGGGAGTCACGTCGCACGACCGCGCAATTGTCAGTTTAAGCGACGCAGTGCCGAATCGCAAAAAGAGAGCCACGTCGCACGACCGCGCAATTGTCAGTTAAACCGACGCAGTGCCTAATTCGCAAAAAGTGTCCCGGTCATTGACCAGCGAAATGGTCCGGGACTGAAGTGGTTAACACAAGGAACTAGACGGCATTATTGTCGGAGATAGATTACATCAAAACTAAATCAGGAAGAGAGGTGACGGGGTTGACTGGCGTAGCTCAGGTGCCATAGAATTTTAAATGGCCTATGACAGGGTTGCCACTTTTTCTTCAAGTCAAACTCGATCATTTTTCGCGGTGCCCATCCTGTCTAGAAAAATACAAAACATTTTCTTTTTCTAATTGTACTTGTATCCTTGAAGGACAGATTTTGCATGCTGTGTTGACAGTGACAGAAGTTCTAACCCTTCCCCACCCCATCTAAGATTTTTAGTATGAATTCCTCCTGAAGGATATTGAGCCGTACGGCTTCAGATAAGAATTATTAGCCTGCCTCTCGATTTGTCCCTGTATCTGATGCTCTGATGCAAGCTGTCAGCTCGTCTCTGCTGTGCCTGGAGAAAGCCATTTGTAGCTTTTGTTGTGTTCTCCTGAGCTTTCCTCATATGGGAGGGTTTTCATGACATCCAGCTGTGCCAGGTATATGGAACTCTATTGCCTTAGATGAAAATGTTCCTCGGCCACATGGGACGTGGTATCGGCATAGTACAGTAACCAGCAGCCACAGGAAATTTAAATGGCCTTTTATCATCTTCTACTTGTCAAATGCTGCACAGTGATTTTCATATGAAGAGACACATTTAATGGTGAATACATTTTCCAGAGTCATTAACCACTTCTCTACTTTGGGTGTTTTTCAGATTTGGTGTTTACAAGACTAAAACAGTTTTTTTTGCAAGAAAATTACTTAAAACCCACAAACATTATATATTTATTTTTTTCTAATACCCTAGAGAATAAAATGGCGATCATTGCAATACTTTTTGTCACACCATATTTGCGCAGCGGTCCTACAAGCGCACTTTTTTTGGAAAAAAATCACTTTTTTGAATTAAAAAATAAGACCGCAATAAATTTGGCCCAATTTTTTTATATATTGTGAAAGATAATGTTACGCCGAGTAAAATGGTACCCAACATGTCACGTTTTCATATGCGGGCGCTACTCGCGTATGCGTTCGCTTCTGCGCACAAGCTCGTCGGGATGGGGCACTTTAAAAAAAAAAATGTTTTCTTATTTTTTTTATTGATTTTATTATTTTTTACACTGGAAAAAAAAAATGATCACTTTTATTCCTATTACAAGGAATGTAAACATCCCTTGTAATAGAAAAAAGCATGACAGGTCCTCTTAAATATGAGATCTGGGGTCAAAAAGACCTCTGATCTCATATTTAGACTAAAATGCAAAAAAAAAAAAATGTAAACTGTAATTTTTTCAAATGACAAAAAAATATTTTTTTTTTATAAGACGCTGGGCGGGACTGACGTTTTGACGTCACTTCCGCCCAGCAGAGCTATGGGGACGGGTGGGGGCGATTTTTCCCTCACTCGCAACCCCACACAGCTGCCGAACGGACCCGATCTCCTCCGCCGTTACCGACGGCTACGGTAAGCGGCGGAGAGCGGCCGCCGCCGATAACGGCGAATCCGCCGCGGAGACCGCCGTTATCGTTAACAGAACCGCTGACACTAAAGATGGATACCTCGGTTGTGGCAGCAGCTGCTGCCGTTACCGAGATATCTATCTTTAAAGTTAGGCCGTATAAAGACGTACAGCCGTTTGGAAGTGGTTAAAGGGGAACTCTATTATTTTTTTTTTTTTAGCTACATATGAAAATCCAGTCTTAATAGTGTGTGTTTGGCATATTAAACCATCTTGCTTTTGGGTAAAATGTGTCATTTTCTGTATACATGGCAGGTGGCCTATTGATCTTCTTATCTCAATACTGACACCATAGGAGACCATGTAATCTTGCCTGCCTAGGCTTTAGGTCACAGAAGGAAACTGTTTGTTTTTATATTCATGGAAGCAAGAAGTACTTTTCTTTACATAGAGTAATATTGTGATTCGATACATGCATTACTGATTCAAGAGTTCTTTCATTCTAAAGCAGGGGTCTCCTAACTTTTCAAACCAAGGGCCAGTTTATTGTTCTTCAGACTTTAGGAGGGCCGGATTGTGGCCAACGGGGGTAAAACATTTCCCCGGGTCCAGCATTGGTGAGAGTAAATATGGCCTCAGAGTTTGCAGTCAGTAGGATAAGGAGTAGTGCCCCTATTATAGGAGTAATTGTATCCCATCATTGGTATCAGTGAAAGAAATTGTGCCCCCTTGTTGGCATCAGTGGGAAGAATAGTGCCTCATATAAGTGGGAGGAATAAAGCCCCAAGGGCCGGATAAAGGCTAGCAAAGGGCCACATCTGGCCCTCGGGCTTCAGTTTCTAGACCCCTGTTCTAAAGGGTAAGTTCACCTTTACATGTTTCCCAAAAAAGGTCCCCATGCATCTTGGTGCCCCCAATTAAAATGCTGTGCTCTGTTCCTTCGTTCTTGGGTAAAGAATGCGTCATCGGCTCTTTACTGGGATTAGGCGCAACCTCGGGTGACACTGGGGCGACGTCACATCACACCGTCCCAGAGCGAGAGGGGACCCCCCACCGTCATTTTACTAGACCGCGGGAGGGGGTTAAATGAACAAGCTGAAGTTAGAAGCTGATTTTCTACCCTGCACAGCTGCACCAGACTTTGCACTCTCCAGTTTAACCTCTTGCCGACCAGCCGCCGCAGTTATACTGCGGCAGGTTGGCTCAGCTGCGCAAACCTCCTTTGGTCTACGTCGGTCCCTTTTAATTGTGGAGCATGGCCGGCGATCGCGAGAGCAGTAGAGAGCTAGAACGAGGATCTGTCAATGTAAACAAACAGATCCCTGTTCTGTCAGGGGAGTAGGTCTGTTCCTAGTGATCAGGAACAGCGATCTCTCTCTACTCCCAGTTAGTCACATCCCCCACAGTTAGAAACACCTCCTAGGAAATACCTAACCCCTTGATCGTCCCCTAGTGTTAACCCCTTCTCTGCCTGTGTCATTTATACAGTGACCAATGGCTATTTTTAGCTCTGATCACTGTATTAATGTCACTGGTCCCAAAAAAGTATCAAGTGTCCGATCTGTCCGCCACAGTCCCTCTAAAAATCGCTGCTCACCGCCGTTGCTAGAAAAAAAAAAAATTTGAATAAAAATTCCATGAATCTGTCCCCTATTTTGGAGACGCTATAACTTTTGCGCAAACCAATCTATATACGATTATTGTGATTTTTTTTTTTTTTTTTACCAAAAATATGTAGAAGAATACATATTGGCCTAAACTGATATCCTAAAAAAAATATATATCTAAAAAAAAAAAAATGTCTATTATAGCAAAAAGTTAAAAATGTATATACCGTATATATTTTTTTCAAAATTGTCTGTCTTTTTTGTGTATAGCACAAAAAATCAAAACCGCAGATGTGATCAAATACCACCAATAGAAAGCTCAATTTGTGGGGGAAAAAAGGACATAAATTTTGTTTGGGTACAACGTCACAAAATTTTCAGTTAAAAACAACGCAATGCTGTATTGCAAAAAATGGCCTGGTCATTAAGGGGATAAATCCTTTCAGGGCTGAAGTGGTTAAGCAAATAAACTCCAATATCTACAGTATATTCCCTTTCTATGGATGGACTGAAGGCATATAATATTCTTTACATTCTCTGATGTAAGTGTGGTAAATGTCACAAAATTTCCGGTCACACCTATAATTTCACGCAGGGCAGGTTTATTTAGTTAGGAGCGCTGCCTTTGGCAAACAGGGTCAGCGTGAAATGTTTTCTCATGCAGCATGTTGCGTGCCACCCAAAGCAAGCTGCATATAGCACATGTAATAATCGTTAATAATTCCCCCACAAATGTACGGCATTATCTTACTTTAATGAAAGCTGCACAGTTTATTTTTTAATCTACAGCTCCGATTTGAAAAAAAGGGTTCCTGCGCTATTTTCTGCAATTTCAGGTGCGACTTGCATGAAGTTGCAAAGATGTTAGGCAAGTCGCACCTGAAATCGTAGTGACCCGCGGCTTTGAGATTGTGCTACTAAGTAAAACTATCATGATTTCAAAGTCACATTCAGTGTGAGTGGGGGCTTAATATAATTAAAGAAAAAATAATTTAATTACATTATTTCTCTGGTTTTAGCTATTTTGATGTTGGATACATTTTGAACAGAATTTGGGGTATATACAGTGCTGTGAAAAAAGTAATTGCCCCCTACACCCTCTGCTGCATAATCCAAGTGCGCTTGAGCGTGAGGTCACGAACTGATGACCAGACATTCTCCTTCAGGATTTTCTGGTAGAGCGCAGAATTCATGGTTCCATCAATTATGGCAAGTTGTCCAGGTTCTTGTTTGATGATCTGAATCATTTAAAGTGGTAGTAAACCGCAGTTGAACAATATAAAAAAAAAAATCTCCTGCAAGGCAATGTCACTGTCACCTCTGATAGGGCTTCCATCTTCACCTGGTCTTCCTTTTGGGTTCACGGCCCATGGCTACATGAGTGGCCGGGGGCGCAATGACGTCACTCCAGGACATGTGCGCAGGTGCCGTCATTTACGGAATGGACTGTGAAGGTCCGGCCCTGTATGCCGGACCTTCAGAGCGTATGTGTAGTTGACGACACCAGCATGCAGTCTGAATATCTCCTTAACGGTGCAAGTTTAGGAGATATTCAGAGTACTTACAGGTAAGCCTTTTTTTAGGCTTACCTGTAGGTATTAGGGGTAAAACTGAGTTTACTACCACCTTAAAGTGTTAACACCCCCCCCCCCCAAAATAAAAAAAATAAAGATTCTGGTCCCTTAAAGCAGATTAAACAGCACAGTGCTTGTGCTGTGTAATCTGCCCCCATCTAAACTGTAAAAAAAAACTGGCAGATCCTGCCACTTCTTGTATCACCCTCTCTGCGCTGACCACGGTATTCAGGACTGCTGAGCCCTGACTACTGTGGTCAGCATACGTCATAACATCATCCGCAGCCTACTCTCATCTCTCCCCCTCCTCCCTGCCTGTCAGCTCTGTGTTCTGTGTCTCTGTCTCCACCCCCCCCCCCATCCCCTCCTCTAATCGTATAAATACAATTTTATATATGGAACTGCCAGCCCCTCTAATTTAGTTAGGTATAGCACAATATATTCGTCTTTTACAAAAACGAGGTTTGTAAATACCAATTTAGCCTGATCAGGGCTACTACAGGATGGGCTGAGCTGCCATATGACCTGCTCGGCTGATTTTAGAGGGAGATCTCTGCCCCTTCTGCAGTATCCATGTATTGGAGCTGTACAGCTGCTGGTAGTCACGTATCCGGCCTGAAGATCGCTCTAGATCAGTATTTACAAGCTTTGTTTTTATAGAAGACTAATACAGTGTGCTATGCCTAACTATAATAGAGGGGTTGGCAGTGATTTGTATATATAGGTTAACAACCACTTTAAGTTTTACAAATCTGCAAAAATAAATAAAAATCAGTAAAAGGGCAAATACTTTTTGACAGCACTGTAAGGCCCCTTCCACACGCGGTAGATCCGTTGCAGCGGAGTCCGCCAGTTCAGCGGGAGATCTCACAATTGATCTCCACTGAGCGGGGAGGGGCCTGTCGAGCGACGCTGATTCCTATGGAGAGATCAGACAAAAACGGACAGCGAATGTATCGTCGTACATCTGATTTTTAGCGGATCGGATGTTGGCGGACATGGTCACAGCTGACATCTGTCGCTCCATAAACTTGCATGGAGCGCCCGTTCAGATCCGCCTGTCTGCAAGGGGCCTAATACTGAACACTGGCTGATAGAACTGCACGATTAATCGTTAAAGAATAGGGATCGCAATTCTACCTCCTTCACAGACTTAAAACAGCATTTCCTTGATTCAGTGCAGAGAGTTCTCTGCTCACAGCTGACAGCTGTCAAAAAACAGGCAGCCTGCCAAGTTTATCACAACATTGCTTAGGCGGAGATAAAGAAAAACATTGTAACGTTTAGTTCTTTAGATCAAAGGAATGAACTTCTGTCTGTAAATGAGGTCAGTTTAACCACTTAAAGACTAAGGCCCAGATTCACATAGGAGGGCGTATCTTTGTGCGGGCGTAGCGTATCCTAGACACTACGCGCCGTAACTTAGAGAGGCGAGTACCGTATTCACAAAGAACTTGCGCCCTAAGTTACGGCGGCGTAGCGTAAATGGGCCGGCGTAAGCCCGCCTAATTCAAACTAGGCTGGTAGGGGGCGTGTTGTATGGTAATGAATCGTGACCCCACGTAAATGACGCACCTAACGAACGGCGCATGCTCAGTATCACGTCAAATTTTCTCCCTAACTTACGCCGACTCAATGTTTAGGCGACGTGAACGTAACCTACGCCCATTCACGGACAACTTACGCAAACAACGTAAAATACGACGCTGTTCCGACGTTTCCGACGTCCATACCTAACATGACTTGCCCCTGCTTTATGAGGGGTAAAGTTACGCCGGTCGGACGCCTTACGTAAACAGCGTATTTTAATACGCCGGGCGCAAGTACGTTCGTGAATCGGCGTATCTAGCTCATTTGCATATTCGACGCGGAAATCAACGGAAGCGCCACCTAGCGGCCAGCGTAAATATGCACCTAAGATACGACGGCGTAAGAGACATATGTCAGTCGTATCTTATACAAATTCTGGCGTATCTGATTCTTTGAATCAGGCGCAGAGATACGACGCCTCACATCCAGACTTACGACGGCGTATCTGGAGATACGCCGTCGTAAGTCCTTTGTGAATCCGGGCCTAAACCTTTTGACACTTGTTACTTACAAGTTTAAAATCATTATTTTTTCCTATAAAATTACTTGGAACCCCCAAACAATATAATTTTTTTATCAGAGACCCTTGAGAATAAAATGACGGTTGTTGCAATATTTTATGTCACACTGTATTTGCACAGCGGTCTTTCAAACGCAATTCTTTTGGTAAAAATACACTTTAATGATTTAAAAAAAATAAACCTTAATGTTATTCCAATTTTTTTTGTATAATGTGAAACATGATGTTGCACCGCTAGAATCGTGATCTTTATTCCAAGCAAAAAAATAGTGATTCTCATTTTGGCCAGAATCGTGCAACTCTACTTTCTGATTATGCATACGCTTTAATAATTAATATTGTTTTTTTTTTCCCTTTTAAGGACTATCTTTTCGGGGTTACAACAGCTGTCCCATCACCATGAAGAAGTCACTGGTCTTCCATGTATGCGGTCTGCTATGTAGCATACTGTTGGTGTCACCAAAGGCTTCATGTTTTTCTCTTCAGATGCTAAAGAAAAGGGACATCCAAGATGGAAATGGAGAGCTTGTTGGGATGGGTGTCCCTGAATCATTGCCTGGTGGATCACTTCTTCCAACACCATCTACCATACTCAAGGATGTCAATGTGTCTGTGATCTTGCCAAATGTTGTGCCAATTGTGCCAGAGGAAATACAAAACAGCTCTGGACTTCTGAACACCAGCAATGTTAACACATATCCAGAGGCAAATAATGTTAGCGTTGCTAATGAAGCTGGCCCCTCTAGTGAGAATGGTCTTCTGACTACACTTGGCTCTAGCACTGATTACCCAACTGGTGTCACATCTCTTGGTATACCTAGCCAAGGAGATCCAAAAGGACCTAGCCAGCTTCCAGATGAGAAGAGTGTAAATTTAGATCAAAGCAGTTTGGACAATTCATCCCAGGTTAACACCATCGAGATGTTAACTACCAATCCTAGAACCAGCATTTTTAAGACGGAAGATAACCAGCCCACCACATCCTCTCCACTCATTGGTCAGATGATTACCTTTGT
Organism: Rana temporaria; assembly: GCF_905171775.1. Lineage (NCBI taxonomy): Eukaryota > Metazoa > Chordata > Amphibia > Anura > Ranidae > Rana > Rana temporaria. The sequence goes on along the minus strand of NC_053501.1, from coordinate 39,922,926 downwards.
TAATGCAATAACATCTGAAAGTCCCACAGGCTTGGGAACCTCAACGTTGGACAACCAAAATAACGATAGTTTGTCCTCTACAATGTCACAAATTAACGAGGAATGGGATGACACCAAAGGTACAACCCAGAGGTCTGACACCGCTAGTAGTGATGGTATAACCCCAAGTCCAGACCAGGTGTTGGAAAATGAAAGCAGTAAGACTGCCGTGTTTACAATTCATTCGGGAGTGACTGTCCCATCTGATGACAAATCTGTATTCAGTACTGACGAAAAGACGACTGAAGAAAAGCTTATGGAAACAGACGTGTCTCCTGGACCTGATACAGAGGACTTCCCTACACCACTACCAAGTACGGCGATCGATGGCGCCCAAGCTCAAGATTTTCCAGTGTATACAGGTACGTAGAACAATTTTATAGCAGTTTATACCGACATAAAACATTTCAAAGGTACCAACAATGCTGAAATACTGGAATATTTTGCTTCCAGCAACTTCATATTTATCCCTGAGCAGCTCCTTGAGTCCTAGTCCTGAGATTTACATGGAGGTTCTAATTCTGCCTAAGTTAATATTAAAGTGGAAAAAATGCCTAACACTATATAATCTCAAAGATTTTCCCTCCTACCTATTCTGACTAACCTATATAAAAAGTGTGTGTACTTACCTGTTTTTATTCCACTCCAGTCACGTGATCCCATAGCTCCAGCTTCCCTGTATCAGTGAGAGGCTGCTGCAGGGGAGAGAAGGGAATGCCGACCAAGGCTGGGCAATGGGTTGGAGTCTGAGTGACGTTGTGGCTTCCAGAATTCCCAGCTATTGTCGAGCGCTTCCTGAGCCAGAGCTACAGGATCAAGTGATTAAACCCGATTTTTTTCTATACAGGATAGATGGGGGGGAGGGAGCATTTTTAAAAATAGTTAGACTTGGGCTGCATTCACACCTTGGCGACAAAACGCCCGACGCTCGATACGCTGGAGGGGCGAATTTCCATTGCTGTCTATGAGATGGTTCACATCTCACGCCGTACGCCTGCCGCCTGAAAACAAGTCCCGGACCCTTTTTTTCAGGCGGCATTGGCGTTCGGCCATAGACAGCAATGGAAATGATTTGTTAAAAAAAAAAAAAAAAGTTAAACGAATCGCGGCAAAATACGCCGCGTACGCGGCGTTACTTGTCACCTAGGTGTGAATGCAGCCTTAGGCTCGGTCATAGAAGGTTCAAAACGTTTGTGAGCAGGCTGAATGTACCAAGTTGTTTGATCTATCAACTTGGGTACAACCAGACTGCCGGATTTACTTAGGATTATCACTAGCGTCTACTATGGCTGCTAGCAATGATCACTGCCTTCTCCTGACGGGGACTGCTTCCCCCGAGGGGAGAATACATTGTCTCGGCAGGAAGGCTTCCCTTGTCAGTACTGTCTGTTATGTTCATTCCTGAAACCCGTGGTAGCAGGAAAGAAATTCACACTGCCTATGGCCTGCCTTTAGGCTTTTCTTCCACTTTAAGCCCATGGTTCAGTTTAGAGCTGTTGTAAAAGTTTATATAAACCTTAACATTTATCTTTTCTTACTTGCTTCCTTTTGCTCAGTTAACCACTTAAGGACCGCCTAACGACCATATACGTCGGCAGAATGGCACCGCTGGGCACAATCACGTACCTGTACGTGACTGTATAAAGCCCAGCGTTGGGTTCGCGCGCCCGCGACCTGGTCTGAAGCTCCGTGAACTCTGCAGCGGGATTCGCGAACCCGATCGCCACTAGACTCCCGCGATCGGTCCCCGGAGCTGAAGAACGGGGAGAGCCGTGTGTAAACACGGCTTCCCCGTTCTTCACTGTGGCGCTGTCATCGATTGTGCGTCCCTATATTAGGAAACACACAATCAATGACGTCACACCTACAGCCACACCCCCCTACAGTTGTAAACACACATGAGGTCACACTTAACCCCTTCAGCGCCCCCTTGTGGTTAACTCCCAAACTGCAACTGTCATTTCCACAGTAAACAATGCATTTTAAATGCATTTTTTGCTGTGAAAATGGCAATGGTCCCAAAAATGTGTCAAAATTGTCCGAAGTGTCCGCCATAATGTCGCAGTCAGGAAAAAAATCGCTGAACGCCGCCATTGGTAGTAAAAAAAAAATAATTAATAAAAATGCCATTAAACTTTCCCCTATTTTGTAAACGCTACAAATTTTGCGCAAACCAATCGATAAACGCTTATTGCGATTTTTTTTTTTTTTACCAAAAATAGGTAGAAGAATAAGTATCGACCTAAACTGAGGAATTTTTTTTTTTTTTTATGTTTTTGGGGGATATTTATTATAGCAAAAATTTAAAAAATATTGCATTTTTTTCAAAATTGTCGCTCTATTTTTGTTTATAGCGCAAAAAATAAAAACCGCAGAGGTGATCAAATACCACCAAAAGAAAGCTCTATTTGTGAAAAAAAAAAGGACGCCAATTTTGTTTGGGAGCCACGTCGCACGACCGCGCAATTGTCAGTTAAAGCGACGCAGTGCCGAATTGCAAAAAGGGGCCTGGTCTTTTACCTGCATTTTGGTCCGGGTCTTAAATATACCATTTCAAGTGTTGTATCTGTTCTACAAATGCAAAAAATTACCCGCTAGAAATCTCGAGTGCTGATAACCTCCTGTGCAGTCTGCTTCTGCTGACTGTTATCACATCTAAGGGCTGGTAAGCTGGAATATATAAAAAAAAAAATTCTTGGGTTTAGATACACTTTAAAGCGGAATGTCACCTCAAAGGGGAAGTTCCACTTTCTGCCCTCCCTTCCCCTATTCTATTACTACTTTCTTGGGTGGGGGGGGGGGGGGGGTGAGTACTTGGTTTTTACAGGTGCCCGCCTCCTACTTCCTGTAGGGTTGCTGCGGCGCATCCATTGGAAGTTCTCCTCCCCTCCCTTTCTGCACCCTTCTGGAACATGTCAAAGGTCCTAGAATGGTGCGGGACAGTTCACAAAGTGCAGTGCGACTCTCACATGAGCAGCCGGCTGTGAAGCCACTAGGACCGGCTGCCCACAGTAAACATGCCGGGGACCTGAAGACCAATGAAGAACTGGTTTGGGTGAGGATAGCGCTGGACCCCTGGACAGATGAGTGTCTCCTTTTTTTTTTTTTTTTTTTTTTTTAGTCGGCAGCTTCATTATTTGTAGCTGCTGACTTCACAGGGTGTAGACAAAGGCGCAGACGCACTGAGCGTGCCGTTAATGAATGGGACATGCCATTAGTGGCCAGCTCCCAGGAGTGACGTCATCGCGGCTCCAGCCAGTCACAGCGCTGGAGCCGCGATACCCGGAAAGTCACTACGGGTATCATGGCGGCGACAGAGGAGGCAAATGAGGATGGCTGCGGGGGCTTCAATCTCAGGTAAGTACTTCACTTATGTCTTTGTCTTGCAGGGTATTTATTTTTTTTGTTTCGTTACAGAGGGTTTACTTCCTCTTTAATAGCCCATTAAAAGAGAAATTAACAAAATCCAGAGATTTTTTTCTGCTGGTAGATGTCCTCAGTCAGATATCCAGCATCATTCAACTGGCTTCCTCTGAATTCGGGTCATCATGAACCTGCCTGTGACTGGACAGTAAATTCCCTTCATCAGCACAGTCTGTGGTAATGAGGGAATCCCTTCTGCAGCGATATTGTGTTCTGCCGGCGGGTAGCCTTCCCTGCCGGGAGAACACATTGATCACTGCTGGCTGCTATAGCCGTTGGCAGTGATCACATACAAAAACCCAGACAGGCTGGCTGTACTGAAGTCGATCGAAGGAACGACTTTAGTCTGCCCATAGATGGATGGAATCTCAGCCAGTCCCTGCTGAATCTGCCGAGATTCGATCCATCTACTGCCAGCTTCCTCTCTCCTTATCTCTTCTTATTTCTAAAACATAATGTTTTTTTATAGTCTTCAGAAAGAAATGATTACAATGTTAACTGATAGGATTCAGCAGAGGCAAAGTGCACAGGAAGTAAATAGCCCACAAGATTTTATTAGATTACACTTCCAGCAGTACACTCCATTGAAGATTCCAGCTGTTCTTTAAGTTAAAGTGGTTGTAAACCCTTACAACCACTGTTACCTACAAGTAAGCCTAGGTTAAGGCTTATCTGTAGGTGCAAGAAATATCTCCTAAACCTCCTCGGTTTAGGAGATATTTGCAAAAGAGACGGTCACCGATGTCTACATGCGCTGTAGACAACGGCGCAAGCACACTGTAGAAACCTTTAGAAACGGCGATCGTGCCATTTCTGAAGGAGATCTTGCTGTGACTGGCGGCTCATGCGTGGGAGTGACGTCATCGCGGCTACGGCCAATCACAGTGCCGGAGCCGCGATACCCGAAAGGAAGAGGGTAAAAGATGGACGCTTTGTGGTGGCGAGGAAATCGGGGACATTGCAGGCTTCAGTTTCAGGTAAGTGACACATAATGGGCTACTATGCAATGCATATTAGCCCATTATGCTTTACCTTTGCAGGGAAACAAAGAGGAAGTAAAAACCATCAGGGTTTACTGCCTCTTTAAAGCTGAACTCCAGGTATTAACCAGCCCTGGGCCTTGTTTTGAGATTTGTAGCCAGATTCACGTAGAGTTACGCCGGCGTATCAGTAGATACGCCGTCGTAACTCTGAATCTGCGCCGTCGTATATTTTAAGTGTATTCTCAAATTGAGATACACTTAAATCTAGCTAAGATACGACCGCCGGCACCGTCGTATCTTAGCTGTCTATTTACGCCGGCCGCTAGGGGCGTGTACGCTGATTTACGCCTAGAATGCGTAAATCGGTGAGATCCGCCTATTCACGAACGTACGCTTGCCCGTCGCAGTAAAGATACGCCGTTTACGTATGGCGTTTTCAGGCCTAAAGATATTCCACCAAAAAGATGGCGCAGCCAATGTTAAGTATGAATGTCGGAACCGCGTCGAATTTTTTAATTTTTACGTTGTTTGCATAAGTCGTCCGTGAATGGGGCTGGGCGTAATTTACGTTCACGTCAAAACCAATAAGTCTTTGCGGCGTAATTTGGAGCATGCGCACTGGGATACGTCCACGGACGGCGCATGCACCATTCGTTCAAAACGTCATTTACGTAGGATCATGCTTTATTTACATAAAACACGCCCACCTCTTCACAATTTGAATTAGGCGCGCTTACGCCGGCACATTTACGCTACGCCGCCGTAACTTAGGACGCAAGTGCTTTGTGAATACAGCACTTGCCTCTCTAACTTACGGCGGCGTAAGGGACGTGTACCTGAGTCCAGCTATTGGTGTTTACAAGTTTTTTTCACCAGAAAATTACTTAGAACCCTCAAACATTATATATATTTTTTTCTAACACCCTACAGAATAAATGGACGACCGTTGCAATACTTTTTGTCACACCATATTTGCGCAGCGGTCTTTTGGAAAAAAATATACTCGTGAAATGGCGACAAACTTTTACCCTTAAAAATCTCCATAGGCGATGTTTAAAAAATTCTACAGGTTGCATGTTTTGAGTTACAGAAGAGGTCTGGGGCTAGAATTATTGCTCTCACTCTAAGGATCATGGCGATTCCTCACATGTGTGGTTTGAACACCGTTTTCATATGCGGGCGCTGCTCACGTATGCCTTTTGCTTCTGCACACAAGCCCGGTGGGATGGGGCGCGTTATGTAAACATCCCTTGTAATAGAAAAAAAAGACCTCAGATCTCATATTTAGCCTAGGTTCACACTGCTGCGAATTCAAAATCGCGGTAAAATGCGCGATTTACCGCGATTTTGCCGCGATTTCGGCCGCAATTTAATGTAAATCGCGGCCCGAAATCGCATAAAGTAGTACAGGAACTACTTTTTGAAATCGCAGATGCGGCGTCGCAGTGCCATTGCCGACAATTGCCGGCAAATGCCGCCGATTTGAGATGCGATTTGACATGTCAAATCGCATCTCAAATCGTTCCAAATCAGTGTGAACCAGGGCTTACACTAAAATGCAATAAAAAAATAAATCAAAATGTAATTTGAAATAATAAAAAAATAAAAATGTCTCCGTAAAAGCAATGGGCGGAAGCGATGTTTTGATGTTGCTTTCGCCCTGCAATGGTATGGAGACGGATGGGGCCCATCTTCGCCTCACTCAGCTCCATACCACACACGGGGCGCGATCGCCTCCCCCGCTGCCGACGGCTCCAGTAAGCAGCGGAGGGCACCGGAGCGTGGCGGGAGGGGGGTATGTGCGCTGTTAAAAAATCTTGCGGCGAATCTGACTCAGAGACCACTTTTATCTGAAAGCGGGCCACCCGCTGAAGAATAGGCTACCAGGATATGGTAGCTAGCTGCTGCTGCTATAACAACAATATCTCTCTTCAAAGTTAGTTGCATACTTAGGACAGCCATGCGTGGATTGCAATTAGTCGATCTATGTTCGGGCAGGGAGGTTGTACTCATTGACCTGTGTACAACTGCCCTGTCAGAATACAATAGCTCAATGGGGAGGGTTCCCCCATCCACATAAGGGTTATGGATGGGGGAATCAAGTCTTTTTTTTTTTTTTTTCCTTTTCTTTTTTTTCGTTCAACCCCCTGGTTGAATGGGGAAAGAAAAATCATCTATTTATTGGCTGCCTTGCCTTGTCCAGCTTGGACAAATGTAAGCATGAACATCTGATACCTAAGGGACTGCTGGGGAAGTTGACAATAACTGTAGCACCAGCACTACTGCAATGATTGCCATGATCGTCTAGGTCCTGTGCTGCCACCATTCACAGAACCCCTTGTCATTTTTCCAGTGAATGCAAGATGATCTCTGGTTGGGCAAGGTGAAGAGGAGGGGTGTCACCATCCCTCCTCTCTACGTCATCCAATCAGGGAGTGCTTTGTATAAATTTAAGAAAATTCAAGATGTTCTGTGAATGGCAGCGATGCCAGCGAGTGACCCATTCTGGTCAGTATGCAGTGGAACAGTTGCTTGGCACAGGACCTTAAAGATTGCGGTGAACACTGTAGTAGCATTGACTACTACAGTGATTGTCAGCTTCTACAGCATGGGTGCTCAACCTGTGGCCCTCCAGCTGTTGCAGAACTACAAGTCCCATCATGCCTCTGCCTTTGGGAGTCATGCTTGTGCCTGTCAGCCTTGCAATGCCTCATGGGACTTGTGGTTCTGCAACCGCTGGGGGGCCACAGGTTGAGCATCCATGTTCTACAGCGATCCCTCACATATGGGATATGCATACCAATCAAAGTATGCCATTAAGACCATACCTGGCGTTTTAGCTTTAAGTAAGGAAATATATATATATATATATATATATATATATATATATATATATATATAATATCTCACACACACACACACATACATATATATACCGTATTTATCGGCGTATAGCGCGCACTTGTTTGCCCTGAAAAGGGCAAAATCGTGGGTGCACGATATATACGCCGATACCTGCTTTCCCGCGCCGAGTTTGAATGCTGCGCCGGCATATACCGAGCGCAGTACACTCGTGTATAGTCGGGCAGTCTCGGCTACACTCGCGCTCACGTCCTGTACGTCCAGGATGTCAGCGCGAGAGGAGCCGAGACTGCCTGACTATACACGAGTGTACTGCGCTCGGTATATGCCGGCGCAGTATTCAAACTCGGCGCGGGAAACGAGCGGGGAGGACGCCGCAGAAGGACGCCGGACCCGATGAAGAGGACACCCGAAGCCGCAGACGGACGCCGGACCCGACGAGGCCGCCGATGGACGCCGAGCAAGACACCAAACTGTAAGTACAAAAATCTTTTTTCCACAGGAATTTCGGGGCAACTTTAGGGGGTGCGCGTTATACGCGGGAGCGCGCTATACCCCAATAAATACGGTATATATAATTTTTTGTGCAGTTCAAATAATTTTAAATGGAATATTAAAGTGGATGTAAACCAAAAAAAAAATTAATTTTATTTTTTGATGTCCCAATGTAGAGTATAAGATTTCTTATAATCTGTGCCCAGTCTTGCCACACAGAGTTAATCCAGCTCTGAGCAATCCTCTTTTATTGTTCAGTGAAAATTAACAGACTTCCAGATAAAAACCTGTCTAAATAAAAAGTCCTTTTCTCTCTCCTTGCTTTGAGTGACAGGTTATTTACATATCTATCTTGGACATGTTTATCATATGTTATGTTATGTTTATCATAATATGAGGTGATTCACAGTTCATTGTATATTACCAGGATGTGTCATGTGGGGGAGGGGTGGATTTCTCACTTTTTATACTGTGGATCGCCTCATATTATGATAAACATAACATATGATAAACATGTCCAGCTAGATATGTAAATAACCTGTCACTCAAAGCAAGGAGAGAGGAATGGACTTTTTTTTTAGACAGGGTTTTATCTGGAAGTCTGTTAATTTTCACTGAACAATAAAAGAGGATTGCTCAGAGCTGGATTAACTTTGTGTGGCAAGACTGGGCACAGATGATAGGAAATCTTATACTCTACATTGTGACATAAAAAAAATAAAATAATAATTTTGGGTTTACATCCACTTTAACCACTTGACCACTGGGCACTTAAAGCGGGAGTTCACCCATTTATTAAAATTTTCCCCTTTTCCCCTTAGATTCCTGCTCGTTTTGTCTAGGGGAATCGGCTATTTGTATTAAAATACGATCCGTACTTACCCGTTTTCGAGATGCATCTTCTTCCGTCGCTTCCGGGTATGGGTCTTCGGGAGCGGGCGTTCCTTCTTGATTGACAGTCTTCCGAGAGGCTTCCGACGGTCGCATCCATCGCGTCACTCATAGCCGAAAGAAGCCGAACGTCGGTGCGGCTCTATACTGCGCCTGCGCACCGACGTTCGGCTTCTTTCGGAAAATCGTGACGCGATGGATGCGACCGTCGGAAGCCTCTCGGAAGACTGTCAATCAAGAAGGAACGCCCAGTCCCGCAGCCCATACCCGGAAGCGACGGAGAGGATGCATCTCGTAAACGGGTAAGTACTGCTCATATTTTAAAACAAATAGCCGATTCCCCTAGAGAAAACGAGCAGGAATCTAAGGGGAAAAAGTGCCCTCTAAGGGTGAACCACCGCTTTAAACCCCCTTCCTAACCAGACCAATTTTCAGCTTTCGGTGCTCTCACAATTTGAATGACAATTACTCAGTCATACAACATTGTGCCCATCTGAAATTTTTTGTCCTTTTTTTCCCACAAATGGAGCTTTCTTTTGATGGTATTTGATCACATCTGGGTTTTTTATTTTTTTGCGCTATAAAAGAAAAAACACTGAAAATTCTGTAAAAATAAAAGAAAATTCTCGTTTCTGTCATATTAGCAGGTATTGCGGAGTATGGGGGGTATTGCGGAGTATGGGGGGTATTGCAGAGTATGGGGGGTATTGCAGAGTATTGCGCAGGGAGGGATGGATCTGTGACTGCATTTGTCACAGATCCAGCCCACAGTAGCTGCTGCTGCTTCCGCTCTCCCCCCTCTCCTCTCACACTGTACCGATCGGTACAGAGAGGAGAGGGAGGAACCGGCGTCATCACATGACGCCGGTTTGTTTACAAGTGATCGCTCTGTCATTGGACGGAGCGATCACGTGGTAAACGGCCGCTATCAGCGGCAATTTACCGCGATCTGTGATGCGCCGGGTCTTCTAGACCCGGCGCTCACGGATGATTCCGGGAGCGCGCCCCAGGGGGCGCGCGAGAGGAGGATTCTGGGAGGACGTCCCAGGGACGTCCTCCCAGAACAACTCCACCGCGCTGTAGACGTCTTTTGTCTATGGCGCGGTGGCAAAGAGGTTAAGACTCATGCATAAACCCAATTGTGACTGGTTCTCTTTAAATAATTTTTACTCCATTTTGGAATATGTGTATGGGATTTTTTTCCAAATAAGTAAAATAATTTAAATTACATCTGTAAATTGTTAGACACTTTTTGCAGATGTCTGGTGTGATGGAAACATTGGGATTTGTTACATAAGGACCTCGGTGTGATGACATTTCTCCGATAGACGTCCTGACCTTTGCTTGTGTTCAGTTGATGGGAAGCATTCTTTCTCTTGACTGTTGGTTCCTGCCCTTGGACAGACGGGCTGTCAGAGCGACGCTGTGTTTTGCTGAGAACAGTGTTACATTATGTGCCGTGAGAGAAATGGTTGGCAATTCAATTAACAGGATAGAGATAGCAAAAGTCAAAGCTGCCTGAGAACATTATCAAAGGCTTCAACTTTACTACGCCAGCAGCTACTAAACCCGATGTAGAAGATGAAAAATGTTTCTTTATTTACCTTGGCTTGTTTTTTTGTGTGTTGTATCTGATCAGTTTGTCCGTCAATTTGTCACCCTTAGGTGTCCGTTTAATAAACTGTGAAGTTTTTTCTCCGTTCAGTTCACAGCAGTTCACGGCAGTTCTCATGAGGAGAATTATCTCCTCTTCAGCCGGTTTAATAAACTGAGAACTTCAGTTCTCAGATGGTGAACAGAGGTGAAGTTTTTTCTCTGAAAACAGCCGAGATCTGTGTAAAAGTGGGTGGACTGCCTGTAATCTCGTGAGATATTGTGAGATTATGGTGCAGCCGAATTCAAAAAGTGAAACTAAAGTTAAAAAGAACATGTAATTAATGTTTTCAGACATGTGATAACATATTATATATATATATATATATATATATATATATATATATATATATATATATATATATATATATATATATATATATATACACACACACACATATACACATATATACATACATATATACCGTATTTATCAGCCTATTGTGCGCACCCGCGTATAGCGCGCACCCCTACTCTGGACGTGAAATTCCTGAATTTTATTTATTTTTTATTACTTACAGTTTTGGTGTCTTGCCTGGCGTCCATCGGCGGCCTTGTCCGGTCTGGCGTCCGTCTGCGGCCTTCGTGGTGTCCTCCCCGCTGCTCCTGCGCTGTCTCTGAGCCGATCCCTGCTTCCCACGCTGTGTTTGAACGCCGCGGCCGCGACATATACCGAGCGCAGTACACTCGAGCACGCTCGGCTCCTCTCGCATAACCTAGAAGGGAGCCGAGCCTGGCTGACTGTACCCGAGTGTACTGCGCTCGGTATATGTCCGCGGCAGCGTTCAAACACAGCGCGGGAAGCAGGGATCGGCGGCAAAGTTCAAACACAGTGCGGGAAGCAAGTATTAGCGTATATCGCGCACCCACAATTTTGCCCTGATTTTAAGGGCAAAAAAGTGCGCGGTATACGCCGATAACTACGGTATATATATGTGTGTTTGTGTGTGTGTGTGTGTGTGTGTGTATATATATATATATATATATATATATATATATATATATATATATATATATATATATATATATATATATGTATATATGTGTGTGTGTGTGTGTGTATGTGTGTATATATATATATATATATATATATATATATATATATACACACACACACACACACACACACACACACACACACACACACACACACACACGTGTATATTGTTGTTAATATTCATTTTTAACCCACTGGTGTTGAAATTAGGAAGAAATAAGCCTTCTTCCTCTTATCACACCAGCTTCTCTCCCAGATTCTCCACCTCTGAGCTGGTGAATCTGGAAGGGAGATATTTCAGTGGAAGAGCTGTGAAATCTTCATATCACGGTTTATTAAACTTGCCGTTTGTGACAAAACATCCATGTGATGTGATGTGAAGTGGAGAATGTGTTCTCTGCCCCATTATCACATTTTTTTAAACCGGCAATGCTCTGTGATAAGCAGTGATCAGCCGTGATCATCATGATCTCGGCTTATCACGGTTTATTAAACGTACACCTTTAAGTGAACGCATGCTTTACTCATGCCAGTCAAAGTATTAGGTGCACATTAATGGTGGCACCAAGACCAACACACATACAGTAAAACCTTGGTTTGAGAGTAACTTGGTTTGAGAGAGTTTTGCAAGACAAGCTAATTTTTTTTTATAAACTTTGACTTGATATACAAGCGATGTCTTGATATAAGAGTAGCGTCATGGCACAACAGAGTATAAAAAAGAGAAGAGAGGCGCCTCTAAGGCCGCGTACACACGGTCGGTCCATCCGATGACAACGGTCTAAAGGACCGTTGTCATAGGTTAACCAATGAAGCTGACTGATGGTCTCATGTGTCTACACACCCTCAGTTAAAAAAACGATCGTGTCAGAACGCGGTGACGTAAAACACAACGACGTGCCGAGAAAAACGAAGTTCAATGCTTCCAAGCATGCGTCGACTTGATTCTGAGCATGCGCGGGTTTTTAACCGATGATTTTGCATACTAACCATCGGTTATCAGTCCATCGGTTAAATTTTAAAGCAAGTTCTCTTTTTTTTTTTTGACCGAAGGATAACTGACCAATGGGGCCCACACACGGTCACACCAATGAAATGGTCCTTCAGTCCGTTTTCATCAGTTTTGACCGACCGTGTGTACGTGGCCTAAGTGTAGTCATATGGTTGCATTTAATGAAGGTACAGCATTTAGCAACATATTGGTACACTTGAGCCCCTTTCACACTGACACGTTTTTCAGGCGGTTTAGCGCTAAAAATCGTGCCCTGCAGTCATCAGTGTGAAAGCCTTCGGGCTTTCACACTGAAGCGGTGCGCTAGCAGGACCGGTCCAAAACTCCTGCTAGCCGCATCTTTGGAGTGGAATAGGAGCGGGTGTTTACCAATCCTACACTGCTCCTTCCCATTGAAATCAATGGGAAACCGCGGTAATACCGCCGGTAATGCGCCTCTGTAAAGGCGCATTGCAGGCGGTATTAACCCTTTTTCGCCCGCTAGCAGGGGTTAAAGCCGTACCGCTAGCGGCCGAATATCGCGGTAAATACGACGGTATAGCGGCGCTAAAGATCGCGCCGCTATACCGCCACCACACCTCTCTTCTCTTTTATACTCTGTAGCATCTGCTGTATTTTTCTTCTAATCCCCTTGTGGAGGCTTCCGTTTGTGGATGGCCATTTTGTGGTTACACAACCTATCACATTGCTATAATCTTTTTATATGGACTATAAACTGAAAGACCTAGGAATAAATGGTTGTGGAACAATTCATTTGAGTTTCCATTATTTCTTATGGAGAAATTTGCTTTGATATACAAGTGCTTTGGATTACAAGCATGCTTCTGGAACGAATTATGTTCACAATCCAAGGTTGTACAGGGGGGTCCCCGACTTACAAATGCCTGACTTACGAACAACTCCTACTTGCGAATGGGACGTATCTGCCGTTCTGCGCATGCATGGCCATTTTTGGTGGCGGGCACATTCGACAGGACATCGGAAAACAAAGTATCCCCCGTTATGTGCGGCTATTCGATGGAACATCAGAAAATGACGTAATTGCCGTTCTGTGCATGCGGTTTCCGACTTACGAAAATTTTCGACTTAAGAACAAACCTAAAGTCCCTAACTTGTTTGTAAGTCGGGGACCCCCTGTACTTAAAGCCCAGGCCCAGCTTTGAAAAAAAATGTGTTACAAACATTTCCAAGAGAGGGAAAAGCAAAGTGTCAATGTAGCCTTAAAGTGCAGTTCCACCCTGATTATTATTTTTACCGACTCCTATTTAACATGAGTTTGAATTTGATTACTTAATTCTGAACAAGGCTACATCCCCAGTTATAAGAGGGTGTGCACACCCATTATACCACCATATTATTTTATTTTTTTATTTTTACTTTCCCTCCCTAAAAGATTTCATTTTTTTTTTCAATTGAGTTGTACAGTTTATAAGTCAAATTCAGAGCCGGTTCACACTGGGGCTCAGCCGCCTGACAAGTCGCGTCCCATTCTACGCAATAGAACCGTTCTAATAGGAGCGACGCAAGTCGCTCCGACTTAGAAAAAGGTTCTTGTACGACTTCGGGGGCGGCTCAGGGCGATTTGCATTGACTTCTATACAGAAGTCATTTTGCTAATCGCCTCTGAAGTCGTATTCAGGATGACTTGCAGAGTCGCCCCCGAAGTCGTGCCGCCGCAGTGTGAACCGGCTCTAAAAGTGGAAAAAGTTGGGAAATTATTTATCTTTTGTCTAATTTTTTTTACATCACAGAAAACTGACATGTTAACAGGGGTGTGTAGACTTTTTATATCCACTGTAGATAAAAAAACACAAATCACCCACGCTCAACAAAATCACAAAATATCACAGATGGTATGGCAAAGCTGCTGGCACAATTCTCCTGGCAAAGAAAACAATATAATATAAATGCAGTGCTTATACACTATTAATAGTCCAAGTGTTTAAAGAATAAGACATCTCATATAAAAGTCCAATCGGTGCAGGTCCACTCAAAAGGGTGCTATAAAAGATCCGTCACCAAGAGGAGAAACTCACCCAGACCCTTACCCCAAAAGTTGGACCACTTAATCAAAAGTAGTCAAAAGCGCTTGAAAGTACAGTAAAACCTTGCTTTGAGAGTAACTTGAGAGCGTTTTGCAAGACAAGCAAAATGTTTTAATACATTTTGAGAGGCCTCTCTTCTCTTTTATACCCTGTAAAAAATCGCTTTGATATACAAGTGCTTTGGATTACAAACCTGTTTCTGGAACGAATTATGCTCGCAAACCAAGGTTTTACTGTACTCTACTCCAGCTCACCACACATGTACGGTGATAGGTTGCTTAAAACAGGGGTTGACAAATTTGCTTGGAATCTAGGAGCCAGGTAAAAAAGTTAGGAGCCAGAAAACGCGACCCGTCCCGACGAGCTTGCGCGCAGAAGCGAACACATACGCGAGCAGCGCCTGCATATGTAAACGGTGTTCAAACCACACGTGAGTTATCGCCGCGATTGGTACAGCGAGAGCAATAATTCTAGCCCTAGACCTCCTCTGTAACTCAAAACATGCAACCTGTAGATTTTTTTTAAACATCGCCTATGAAGATTTTAAAGGGTAAAAGTTTGTCGGCATTCCACGAGCGGACGCAATTTTGAAGCGTGACATGTTGGGTATGAATTTACTCGGCGTAACATTATCTTTCATAATATAAAAAAAAGGGGGATAACTTTACTGTTGTCTTATTTTTTAATTTAAAAAAGTGTCATTTTTTCACAAAAAAAAGTGCGCTTGTAAGACCGCTGCGCAAATACGGCGTGACAGAAAGTATTGCAACGATCGCCATTTAATTCTCTAGGGTGTTAGGATAAAAAATATATATAATGTTTGGGGGTTCTAATTAGAGGGAAGAAGATGGCAGTGAAAATAGTGAAAAACAACATTAGAATTGCTGTTTAACTTGTAATGCTTAACTTGTAATACCAACGGCCACCACCAGATGGCGCCAGCTCACATCTGGTGGTAATAACTTGTAATACCAACGGCTCACCACCAGATGGCCCCAGCTCACCAAAAAAAAAAAAAAATTTTTTTTTTTTTTTTTGCCCCCCTTCCAATTCAAGTCGCCAGGACCCTATTTCTAGTCGCCATGGCGACCTGGCGCCCGGGATTTGTCGAGCCCTGGCTTAAAAACAGACACGATCCACCTTGAACGGGGTCTCACAGCATAACTTTATGGGAATAGGCAAGAAGAGACTTCATTGCGCAGTATTACTGACAGGTATTTATTTAAAAAAGAAAAGCCAGAATACTCACAAACATAATGGTTAAAAAATTGCATGTCAATCCTTGTAACATTGCCAAGGTTTCAAACTGGTAAGATGGCCGACTACCACGTGTAGCAACGTCGCCTCACCAGACTCCTCCAAATGTGTTTTGCCACTCACAGACATCATCAGGGGGGCGTGGTCATGCATGTACAAGTCGCACTATATATATATATATATATATATATATATATATATATATATATATATATATATATATATATAGTGAGGGGTTAACTCGGTAGAGGGGTGCGTGACCCCTTGGATGGGTTCACCACCCACTGAATTTATACAGACTGGGAGTCGAAGACGGTTGAAAACAAAGTTCTTGGTTTATTTTTCCATCTTGCTGGAAAACAATTGCAAGCATCCAAACAGCATAAACAAAATCAAACATAAAATAAACCCTAGCCACTCTGGGCGTCTACCTTCCACACAGGAACCTATCTATGGAGTCTGACTCAGCCTAGCGCTGGGCAGACAGTGCTGGTCATACAGCACAAACAATAGTCTTTTGATTTTTATCACACAGAAAAATCAATGGTCTCCTCACCTCCTCAGGAGACTTTCAGTACGCTGCTCTCCTACTCACAAAGCCTTAGGAATGATGCAGGCCTTCAGTGGTAATCCTTTGGGCTACTTATAGAGACCTTAATTGCCTCATTCTGAACAGCTGAAGTTTTTCAACAGCCTTTAGCCTTTTTCTGGCTACGTTTGTAGCCGACGCCCGATAACCATTTGTGTATCGTCTAAACAAGGCAGAAATGTATGTCCCTGGCTTACCGTTTCCACTGATTATCTTGAGATCACCTCTATGGCCTTGGCGGACTGGAGCGACGCCATGCTGCAACTTCCGTTCCAGGTTTAAGTAAATATATATTTTTTTAAAGCAAAAGATTAAAAAATACCTTTTTTTTTGTTCTTTTGCTTCTTAAAGGTAAAGAAAAGATTTGGCGCCTCTTATTGATGAATAAAAAAATATATATGAATGGATATACAAATGAAATAAATAAATACTAATATAGTGCTGGAACCAATATAGAACTGTGACTTGGTCCAAATGTGACCCAAAGTGATATGATACCAGATACTAAAATAAACTATATTATATAAAATTCATAAACAAATAAGTAGTGTAAAAAAGTCTGTAATATTTAAATGGCAAATAATTAAAGTGCTCAGTGCCGTGGATATCTTAAATAATATCTGATGCTGATTTAAACAGTCCATGCAATAAAAGTGCTTTGTGGTTCTTATGATTTATACAGTTGAAGGTGTTCACTCAGTGCTCCCTTTTCTCATGCTCTGGTGGGTCCCTCACTCACCAGATCCAGGCACCCTCTAGGGGTGAAAAGCCTTCACAGTGTTAGCCCTGTGTCGCTCTCTGGCAGATCTCCACTTGTTTAAATGCGTTCAATCCGGTATATGGCTCAAAAAAGAAAGAGTTCCCATATAGTGTAATACAGTTGATAAAATGTTTATTAACAAAAAGTCAGGTACTCACAGTAAACAAACGAAAAACAGACCTATCTGTTAAAATTCCCACGAGTGTTTGCGACTGGATGCTATCCCGCTCGACCGGTTTCGTCTGATGACGTCATCTGCTGAGATCTGCCAGAGAGCGACACAGGGCTAACACTGTGAAGGCTTTTCACCCCTAGAGGGTGCCTGGATCTGGTGAGTGAGGGACCCACCAGAGCATGAGAAAAGGGAGCACTGAGTGAACACCTTCAACTGTATAAATCATAAGAACCACAAAGCACTTTTATTGCATGGACTGTTTAAATCAGCATCAGATATTATTTAAGATATCCACGGCACTGAGCACTTTAATTATTTGCCATTTAAATATTACAGACTTTTTTACACTACTTATTTGTTTATGAATTTTATATAATATAGTTTATTTTAGTATCTGGTATCATATCACTTTGGGTCACAAGTGGACCAAGTCACAGTTCTATATTGGTTCCAGCACTATATTAGTATTTATTTATTTCATTTGTATATCCAATTATATATATTTTTTTATTCTTCAATAAGAGGCGCCAACACCTACTACCTCACCCCCATTCACTTTCATATTCCATCTAGGTGGAATTTCACGTAGGGGCTGCCACTTAAACACAAACAAATTGTTTCTAGCACTACTTTAGGAGTCTGCAGTACTTGAAAAAGTCAGATCCGTAGCGCGGATTCTACTCACCTTTCTAAAGAAAAGATTTGGGGTCTTTTTGAAAATATTTAAAGCACCCCCATTCATTGTGCGCAGAAGTGAACACGTATGTAAGTCGTGTTCGCGCCACACATGCGAGTCATCATAGTCTTCAATACCTTGTATTGTTGGAATGCTGACAATGACCCCTCTGCTTTTTAATTTTTAAATGCCATTTTTTTGTCCTTCATTTGACATGTTTAATTTTGGTTCAGCCACTCAGGTTTAACCTTTTGTTCTTCTATATTTATTACTCATTGGAATGCACTCGGTAAAAGCTGCAATATAATTTTTGGTTATGGGTTTAATACTGCTTTAAAGGATGCCGATGCCTGCTGTAGGTCTTTATATAGAATAACTTATCTAACCATGCAATGCAAAGAGCAGTGATGAAGTGCTGTAGCCTGTAGCAAATAATCAAACTTCACGTTAGTCAATATAGGGCAATTAAATGACTAAAAGTTTCTACTGGAAATTCAATATGCCTCAAAAACAGTTTTTTTTATTCATTTTTGTTTGCTGCAGTCAGTGGTTCATGTTGTTTTGTTCAGCAGATGTCAAGCAGCCAAACATGGACATAAGTGAGAACACAAATGTCACCGTGGCACCTGCTATCACTATGGATGTTTCAAGTCAAGAAACCATCAGGGAGCCTGGCATGATTGATAAAGCAGAAGAGACGGCGAAGGAGAGTACAGCTCCACAGGTGGTGATACCCCGCAATGAGTCTGCTACCGCTTCTCCCACTACGACTCAGGCCTTACCCATTGAAATGCCAAGCACTCAAAGTACACTCAATGGTAATGTTTATTCTATTCACCTGTCCATCTATCTTCTGGCTCTTCCGGTTTTATGTATTTCTTTTATTGTAGACAGGTTTAGGTTGTGTTGTCCTGCAAAGCATATTCATTTTTTGCTTAAATATGACATGTTATACTTACCTGCAATTGGTTTTGCACAGAGCAGTCCCGATCCTTCTCTCCTCAGTTCCCTCGCCAGTGCTCCTGACCCCTCCCTCCTGTCGAGTGCCCCTACAGCAAGCAGCTCTCTCTTTGTTGGCTCATTGTCCCCCACTACTGTCTCGGCCAATGAGGAGGGAGAATTCCTGTACAGCGAAGTCTCTCGTGCACATCTTTGGAGGAAGATGGGTTTCAGGTAAGTATTAAGGGGGCTGAGGGGAGCTGCTACATTTTTTTTTTATCTTGATGCATAGAATGCATTAACCCCTTGACGCTGACGTAACACAAATACGTGGCCCCACTGGACTGGGCTTGTTTTCCGTGGGACCGCATGTTTGTAAATCTCCCTTTGTGGTCACAGAGAGCCCCAGGCCTCATTTTAATGATTGGGACCCAGAGTGTCAGTATCCAGGTCACCTGATCGATGTGATAGCCTCTGATTGGCTATCACGGTGATCAGTCACTGTGAATCCCGCCCCTGTGTTTTGTGTCTGCGAATAGACGAAAGAGATACATTCAGTGAAGTGGGGGGGGGGCTGACTGGGACAATAGCCCTGAGTGGGCCCCCCAAAAGACCCGGGTCTCAGCATTCATAATGAGAATTATTGGCCCCAAGGGTTTACACAGAGCGGGGATCAATCTCCCGCTTACCCGACACGGCCGAGTGACATACAAATTCCCACCTCCTGGACCCAGCTAGTATGATTAATGTCACACTGGTCCCATGCCGGGACGTGTGACATCCATCATAGGAGCCGGGTCCAGAAGGCAGGAGTGACACTGCAGCCACACCGGGTGGGAGATCCCCACTCTCACTCTGTGTAAACCAGTGGGCAACTCTTCTATTCTGGCTGTCTGATTGTTCTGGGCACACAACATTGTCCAAGCACACATACAGGTAAGTGTGCCTACTACATATTACATTTGCTATTATAACATATGTATTGCATACAGTGCCTCACATTTTGTCATATTACAACCAAAAACTTGAATGTATTTTATATGATAGACCAGCACAAAGTGGCACATAATTGTGAAGGAAAATGATAAATGGTTTTCATTTTTTTTTTTACATATAAATATCTGAAAAGTGTGGCTTGCATTTATATTCGGACCCATTTTTGCTGATACCCTTAACTAAAATCTAGTGGAACCGATTGCCTTCAGAAGTCACCTAATTAGTAAATAGAGTCCACCTGTGTGTAAATTAATCTCTGTATAAATACAGCTGTTCTGTGAAGCCCTCAGAGGTTTGTTAGAGAACCTTTGTGAACAAACAGCATCATGAAGGCCAGTGATACAGGTGTGGAGAACTTTAAAGCAGGGTTAGGTTATAAAATATATTCCAAGCTTTGAACATCTCACGAAACAGTGTTCACTCCATCATCTGAAAACGGGCCCGTGACGGCCGGTAATCGAGGCCGCGGCTTTGCGGCCTTGTGAAGTCCCAAGCTCTTCATTCTGTCAGCTGGCGCCATCTGGTGGTTGCCGTTGGCATTACAAGTTAAACAGCAATTCTAATATGTCATTTTTCACTATTTTCACTGCCATCTTCTGCCCTCTAATTAGAACCCCCAAACATTATATATATTTTTTATTCTAACACCCTAGAGAACAAAATGGCGATTGTTGCAATACTTTCTTTCACGCCGTATTTGCGCAGCGGTCTTACAAGCGCACTTTTTTGGGAAAAAAATTACACTTTTTTTAATTTAAAAAATAAGACAACAGTAAAGTTATCCCAATTTTTTTTTTTTATATTGTGAAAGATAATGTTACGCCGAGTAAATTGATACCCAACATGTCACGCTTCCAAATTGCGTCCGCTCGTGGAATGCCAACAAACTTTTACCCTTTAAAATCTCCATAGGCGACGTTTAAAAAAATATACAGGTTGCATGTTTTGAGTTAGAGGAGGTCTAGGGCTAGAATTTTTGCTCTCGCTCTAACGATCGCAGCGATACCTCACATGTGTGGTTTGATACCGTTTACATATGCGGGCGCTGCTCACGTATGTGTTCGCTTCTGCCCGCGAGCTCGCCGGGAAGGGGCGCGTTTTCTGGCTCCTAACTTTTTTAGCTGGCTCCTAGATTCCAAGCAAATTTGTCAAACCCTGTGTTAGAATGGCCCAGTCAAAGTCCAGACCTAAATCCAATTGAGAATCTGTGGCAAGACTTGAAAATTGCTGTTCACAGACGCTCTTCATCCAATCTGACAGAGCTTGAGCTATTTTGCAGAAGAAGAATGGGCCAAAATATCACCCTAGAAGTGCAAAGCTGGTAGAGACATCCCCAAAAAGACTTGCCGCTGTAATTGCACAGAAAGGTGATTCTACAAAGTATTGACTCAAGGGGGGCTGAATACAAATGCACGCCACACTTTTTACATATTTATTTGTAAAACAATTCGAAAACCATTTATCATTTTCCTTCCACTTCACAATTATGTGCCACTTTGTGTTGATTTATCACATAAAAGGTCAATAAAATACATTTTACGTTTTTGCTTGTAACATGACAAAATGTGGAACATTTCAAGGGGTATGAATACTTTTTCAAGACACTATTAATATTATGTATTGTTCAGGATTGACCTAGTTAGCTACTTAAATGGACACTAATTAACTCAGTCGTATGTCATTAATTTAGGTTCACTCGCTAAGGACGAAGATGATTTGGCTGGTTCAGTATCTTCAGTTGTACTTAAAGCACCAGCAGAGACTGAATCCTCCACTGTTACAGCGGCCACATCTGTCCCCCAAGCCAGTATGATGGCTCCCCCAGCAAGAAGAATCACAGCAACACCAGCCTTTGGGTCAGATAGACTGGAATCGGATGGTAAGAGAAATTGGAATATACACATTTTATTTATTATTTGTAGAACCCTAACATTTTTTGTGATACATAACTGTTGATCATAACTGTTGGAGAGATTTTTCAAAAATGAGGCATTTCCATTTGGGTAGCATTTTTTAGCAGTGCAACTTCCTTGCGGATTGGTTGTTTTGGGTCGAGAGCAACAGGAAGGGTTAAATGTTCCCTGATCTTTATGACAAGACAGCTTAAAGTGGAGTTTCCATCCCAAAAATATTTTTTCATTATTGTGCTCATTAGACCTAAAAAAGAAAAAAAAAAAAAAAAAAATTTGTACTCATCTGGAAATGCCTGTTGCTATGCGGTCCCACGAAATCTGCCTTTGGATCCACCTAGGATTCTGACATCATCTTCCTCTATTGCTCCTGGGAAATGTGTGTCATAATTTCCCAGGATGCAGTGCGTTGTCCAATTATCACTCTCCATCCAAGACTTCCAGGAAGTAAGTGCTTGTGAGCTTCACAATGCCCACAAGCAAAATGACAACAGTGTGGCCATAGTTTTATAAACTACCGTATTTATTGGGGACACCATTTTGGGACCAAATAAATAATGCACCGATTACTGTTAAAATAACACTGCCAGAGAATGGGTTAACCTGTAGGGGGCGTTGAAGTGGTTTAGTGTGCCCTAGTGAGTGATTCTTACTGTGTGGGGGGCGTGGCTTGGCGTGTGACATCACTGATCGTCGTTCCCTATGACAGGGAACAGATGATCAGTGACACTCACTAGGAAGAACGTGGAAAGGTCTGTTTACACTTGCCTCTCCCCGTTCTTCAGCTCTGTGACCCGATCGCGGGACACTGGCGGCGAACGGGTCCCGCGACCGGGTCACGAACGCGCCGCCGGCTGGGCTCTTAAAGGGGACGTACCTGTATGTCCTTTTGCCCAGCCGTGCAGCTCTGCCTACGTATATCGTCATTAGTCATGCAACACTGTACATAAATTACAGTTTTATATTTCTTTTCACACAAATAGAGCTTTTTTTTGGTGCTATTTGATCATCAGAGGGTTTTTTATTTATTGAGATATAAACGAAAAAAGGTTTCTGTTATAAAACATATCCAATATAAACATTTAAAAAAATCGAATTTCTTTACAAATTTAGGCCCAAATGTATTCTGCTACATGTCTTTGGTAAAAAAAAGAAAGTGGCCCAGATTCACAACCGAGATACGACGGCGTATCTCCAGATACGCCGTCGTATTTCCAGATACGCCGTCGTATCTCTGAGTTGCGCCGTCATATCTATGCGCCTGATTCTTAGAATCAGTTGCGCATAGATATCCATTCGATCCGACAGGCGCAAGTCTCTTACGCCGTCGGATCTTAACTGCATTTTTTTTACCACTAGGTGGCGCTTCCGTTGAATTCCGCGTCGAGTATGCAAATTAGCTAGATACGCGAATTCCCGAACGTACGCGCGGCCGACGCAGTAAAGTTACGACGTTTACGTTAGGCTTTTCCCGGCGTAAAGTTGCTCCTGCTATATGAGGCGCAGCCAATGTTAAGTATGGCCGTCGTTCCCGCGTCGAAATTTGAAAAAGTTACGTCGTTTGCGCAAGTCGTCTGTGAATGGGGCTGGACGTTATTTACGTTCACGTCGAAACCAATGACGTCCTTGCGGCGTACTTTGGAGCAATGTACACTGGGAAATTCCACCGGCGGGGCGCATGCGCCGTTCCGAAAAAACGTCAATCACGTCGGGTCACAGTAGTTTTGCATAAAACGCGCCCCCCTGATCCAAATTTGAATTAGGCGGGCTTTACGAGCAAGTGCTTTGAAAATACAGCACTTGCCTGTGTAAGTTGCGGAGGCGTAACGTAAATCGTATACGTTACGCCCGCACAATTTTACGCAGCTCTACGTGAATCTGCCCCAGTGTTTATTGGTTTGTGCGAAAGGTACAATTTCCACAAACTATGGTGTGTGTGTGTGTGTGTGTGTGTGTGTATATATACTAGAATTTATGCAGCTTTGGCTATACAGTGAGGAAAAATAGTATTTCTCTTTCATTCATTGATTGACACAGCACTTATTTTCTTGACCTTCGGGTTATATAACAACCTTCAGGAGTAGGACTAGGCAGAAACAGAAAAACAAGCACAGCACCGCCTTGGGTCGGTCCTTACTGGTAGTACTCTGCTACCCGCAGCTTCGTTTTAGGAGAATGAACTGGCTCCCTGCTGCCTTTTTTTTTTTTTATCTCCTATATTTATTTATTTATTTTTACTTTTTTCTGTGTTCCCACCCCTCGTTGTGGCACTGCTTTGGGACGTCCCTAAGGTCAAGAATAGAAGTGCTGTGTCTGTCAATGAACATAAGAAAAAACTGGATTTTTTTTCTACTCACCGTATAATCCCGTTCATTGATGGACACAGCACACACCCCTCCTGTTTTGTGTTTGTACTGCTTTGTAACAAACTGAGCTGCAGGTAGCAGAGTGGGGGGGGGGGTTACTACCTGGAGGGACTGCCCCTAGGTGGTGCTGTGCTTGTTTTTTTGTTTCTGCCTAGTTCTACTCCTGAAGGTGGTGATATAAACCTAAGGTCAATGAACTCGGAGAAAGGGATTTTACGGTGAGTAGAAAAAAATCCCGTTTTGATCCCCTGCTGATTTTGTATATTTGCTCACTGACATGATCAGTCTATCATTTTAATTGGTAGGTTTATTTTAACAGCGAGAGACAGAATAACAAAAATATTGAGAAAAATGCATTTCAGAATAGTTTTAAGTTGATTTGCATTTTAATGCGTGAAATAAGTATTTGATCCCCTATCAATCGGCAAGATTTCTGGCTCCTAGGTGTCTTCTATACATGTAACAAGCTGAGGGAGTGCTCCTAATCTCAGCTTGTTACCTGTATAAAAGACACCTGTCCACGGAAGCAATCAATCAGATTCCAATCTCTTCACCATGGCCAATACCAAAGAGCTGTCCAAGGATGTCAGGGACAACATTGTAGACCTACACAAGGCTGGCATGGGCTACAAGACAGCTTGGTGAGAGAAAGACAACAATTGCTGCGATTATTGGCAAATGAAAGAAACACAGAACAACTGTCAATCTCCCTCGGTCTGGGGCTCCATGCAAGATCTCACCTTGTGGAGTTTCAATGATCATGAGTATGGCGAGGAATCGGCCCAGAACTACCGTCTATAGGCTCCAGTGTTTGGGTGTGGGCGGAGGGCACAGATGTATTGTCCCGCTCCAGTGCCAGCAGTATAGGCTTGCATTCAGGGTGTTTGTCCCTGGGTGCATATTATGCTATCTCTGTCTAACCACAGCAGCTGTCATCCTCGTATAGACTTTGACAGGCTGGACAATGCATGTGTCCCCTTGCCTGCACCTAATTATTTAAAGTGTTACTAAACCCACAACCGTAAAATCAGTTTGTATATGCAGCATAGCATGCTTGTTATAGTCACTGTGGAACTTAAGGGGTTAATCCTCTGCATTGTGTTAAAAGGCTGTTTTATCCTGTATGCACAGATCCTTCCCTCCTGCACTGTCTATCTGGGGAAGGCCAGCCAACACAGGCAGGGTAGCCGACCTGCACATGCTCAGTTGTGTCTTTTATGCTGGAGAGAACATATACTTTTTCTCAGAGATAGCCAGGTCACATGATATTGACATCACACGTGTGGGCGTGTATACAGGCTGGAGTGGAAATCTCCTCCTTCCTGAACTCTCAGCACTGGATAAACTCTGCAGTTTATAATGTAACCGTGGTATACAGATCATCCTAAAAATGTAAAAAGAAGATTTATAGGCTGTGGGGGGGGGGGGGGGGGGGCAGATGAACTATTTTCATATTACTGGGTTTAGTAACACTGTAAGCATTATTCTAGAATTCCCAAACTCGTATACTCCTGGAGTAAAAAAAATTGAATAACGTGTTATTATTTCTGATATGAAGGTTTGAACAAAATACACATTTAGCCAATATATAATGTCTTTATAAGTAAAATGTCCCTCCCTTACATTGTTGTTTGGTTTTCTGTGAGATTAGCTGGTTGCCTGGAGATCAGGCCTGTGAAAGCTTGATAAGCTGCAATATATTACATTGTTGCTTTAAGCTGGCCGTACATCTATAGGTGTATATCGGGCACCAGACGTATAGAGGATGACTGAATGCCTAGCATTATTCAGGTACTTAAAATACTTGTACTTATGAATACAATTGGATTTGTAGGTATTATTATTTTAACTAGTTTTTAGTTAAACTTCAAAGTACATTTTCACTTTTGCAGTCAAATTTGAGAAAACCGCACTGTATGTTTGTGTTCCCATTCACACAGCTTACTTAAAAATATTTCTTAGCTTTTAGACCGGGTTCACACTGGCGCACTGTGGTTTAGCCACAGTTTGGGTGTATCTGTGGTTTATGTTAGTTTTCGCTGCAGTCCTATAGACTTCTACTAAGTTAAGGTCCTGTGAAAATCTGTAAGCATTGCAAGTATATATCCTTAAGACCATACCTTACAATGCATGCATGTATTAATTGACAACAGTATACGTGAATATTAAAGACAATGGGCCAGATTCACAAAGCACTTACGCCGACGTACCTCCAGATACGCAGCGTAAGTGCAAATATGCGCCGTCGTATCTATGTGCCGGGCCCATAAACTAAGATACGCCTAAAAGCAGGCTTCATCCGACCGACGTAACTTGCCTACGCCGGCATAGAGTGGGCGCATATTTACGCTGGACGCATTTGGCGCTCCCATTGATTTTCTATTCACATATGCAAATGAGGGAGATACGCCGATTCACAAACGTACGTGCGCCCGACGCAGTGCGCGTAAAGTCATACGTCCAGCGTAAAGTTATGCCCCATAAAGAAGGTGTAACTCGGCAGCATCCCTGCAAAGGGCTACACCAGGGAACACAAGCCAACGTATTTTACGTAGTTTACGTAGGACGTGAATATGACTAGGCGTAGGTTACTTTCACGCCGTAGGCAGTGATCCGGCGTATCTTAGGGAGTTGTTCCGACGTGATTCTGAGCATGCGCACTGGGATGCTTCCACGGGACGGCGCATGCGCCGTTCGTTATACGTATCTGTCTGGCGCTCGTCCCATCGTTTGCATGGGGTCACGCCTCATTTGCATGGCTCACGCCCACTTCCACTTGCGCCCAGGAAACCCAGCGCAGTTTTTGCAGCACTGGCTTTGTGAATTCAGTGCTTGCCTCTCTGCGCTGCGTCGGCATAGCAGGAGATACGCTACGGCGGCATAAATGTGCGCCGCTGTCTGTGAATCTGGGCCTATATCTATATATAATATATATATATATATTTATATTTATTATTATATTTTTTTTTAACCAGGGTTAAATTCCCTGGTTGCATCCAGTATGCAGTGTGTGTGTGTGTGTGTGTGTGTGTGTGTATATATATATATATATATATATATATATATATATATATATATATATATATATATATATATATATATGACCTAGGTTCAGGCTTTATGCCAGTTTGTACCTCTAGGGGGGAGTGCTGCAAGTCCTGCTGGGAGGACTTGATGAGCCCAACTGAATTAGGTGGGCCTCTACAAAAACTCCCAGCATGCTAAGGGAGATGCTCCAACCTGGAACCAGATCTGTGTGGATAGTCTGGGGAGTGTGTTCTCTGTGCGGTGAGACAAAGCCTGTGTGGCTACTACTAAGAACTTAAACAGCAGGGAGTTAGGGACTGGGGCATGATATGTATTATAGCAGAAAATAAAACCATTTTTTTTTTTTCAAAATTGTTGTTTTTTTTGTTTATAGCACAAGAAATAAAAACCTCAGAGGTGATCGAATACCACCAAAAGAGCTCTATTTGTGGGGAAAAAAAGGACATACATTTTATTTGGGCACAGCTTCGCACGACTGTGCGATTGTCAGAGTAACGCAGTATTGCAAAAAAAATGGCCTGGTTCGTGAAGGGGGTAAATCTTCCAGAGAAAAATTGGTTAATCGAAGGATAGAGCTTTCTAACTTGGCTATGTGGCTGTAATTTTAAAATATCGCAGATGATCAGTCAATTGTCATGAATAATTTGCTTTTTTTTTTTAAATACTTGCTTTAACTTTTTCATCCTTTGTTGCAACAGCCACTTCCTGTCTGCCTGTTCACCCACCTGCATGGCATTTTGGGGTGATTTTCTTGATGGAGACAATGGTGAAACATATCTGCATAATTTCAAATTTTGCGCGTTGTATCTTTGTTTTGGTATCCACAAAACAAGATACGACGGCATCTGGGTTAGATCCGACAGGCGTACGTCTTCGTACGCCGTCGGATCTAAGATGCAATTTTTACACGTCCGCTAGGTGGCGTTCCCGTCGTAATCCGCGTCGAGTATGCAAATTGGCTATTTCCGACGATCCAAGAATGTACGACCGGCCCTCGCATTTTTTTACGTCGTTTCCGTTCGACTTTTTCCGGCGTATAGTTAAAGCTGCTATATGGTGGCGTACTCAATGTTAAGTATGGCCGTCGTTCCCGCGTATAATTTTGAAAATTTTACGTCATTTGCGTAAGTCGTCCGTGAATGGGGCTGGACGCAATTTAAGTTCACGTCGAAACCAATGACGTCCTTGCGACGTCATTTGGAGCAATGCACCCTGGGAGTTTTTACGGACGGCGCATGCGCTGTTCGTTCGGCGTGGGGACGCGCTTCATTTAAATGAAACACACCCCCTACCCGTCGGATTTGAATTCCGCGCCCTTACGCCGCGATAGATACGCTACGCCGCCGTAACTTACGGCGCAAATTCATTGAGGATTCAAACAAATGCAAAGTAAGTTACAGCGGCGTAGCGTATCTTGCATACGCTGTGCCCTGCGCCGATGTATGTGGATCTGCCCCTGTGTGTCCATGTACATATAGGCTTTTAGGATCGTTTAGGAACTTCTGCGGTTAGAGGTTAAACCTCCCTCACCTCGCATTCAGGACAGGGACTTTTTTGACCACCGTAAAATCGCAGCACGATTTTGCCGCAGCAGGCAGTCGTATGTACTAGAAGCGCCCGAAAAACACCTCCATGGCAGGATAGTTTATTAAAAACGGCAGATTTGACAAATATTAACCACTTGCTGACCACCCTATATCAGTTTTACTGCTACAGGGTGGCAGCTGTGTGCAGGATCATGTGTGTGTGTGTGTGTGTGTGTGTGTGTGTGTATATATATATATATATATATATATATATATATATATATATATATATATATATACAGTGAGTGCAGAATTATTAGGCAAATGAGTATTTGGACCACATCATCCTCTTTATGCATGTTGTCTTACTCCAAGCTGTATAGGCTCGAAAGCCTACTTCCAATTAAGCATATTAGGTGATGTGCATCTCTGTAATGAGAAGGTGTGTGGTCTAATGACATCAACACCCTATATCAGGTGTGCAGAATTATTAGGCAACTTCCTTTCCTTATTATTAGGCAAAATGGGTCAAAAGAAGGACTTGACAGGCTCAGAAAAGTCAAAAATAGTGAGATATCTTGCAGAGGGATGCAGCACTCTTAAAATTGCAAAGCTTCTGAAGCGTGATCATCCAACAATCAAGCGTTTCATTCAAAATAGTCAACAGGGTCGCAAGAAGCGTGTGGAAAAACCAAGGCGCAAAATAACTGCCCATGAACTGAGAAAAGCCAAGCGTGCAGCTGCCAAGATGCCACTTGCCACCAGTTTGGTCATATTTCAGAGCTGCAACATCACTGGAGTGCCCAAAAGCACAAGGTGTGCAATACTCAGAGACATGGCCAAGGTAAGAAAGGCTGAAAGACGACCACCACTGAACAAGACACACAAGCTGAAACGTCAAGACTGGGCCAAGAAATATCTCAAGACTGATTTTTCTAAGGTTTTATGGACTGATGAAATGAGAGTGAGTCTTGATGGGCCAGATGGATGGGCCCGTGGCTGGATTGGTAAAGGGCAGAGAGCTCCAGTCCGACTCAGACGCCAGCAAGGTGGAGGTGGAGTACTGGTTTGGGCTGGTATCATCAAATATGAGCTTGTGGGGCCTTTTCGGGTTGAGGATGGAGTCAAGCTCAACTCCCAGTCCTACTGCCAGATTATGGAAGACACCTTCTTCAAGCAGTGGTACAGGAAGAAGTCTGCATCCTTCAAGAAAAACATGATTTTCATGCAGGACAATGCTTCATCACACGCGTCCAAGTACTCCACAGCGTGGCTGGCAAGAAAGGGTATAGAAGAAGAAAAACTAATGACATGGCCTCCTTGTTCACCTGATCTGAACCCCATTGAGAACCTGTGGTCCATCATCAAATGTGAGATTTACAAGGAGGGAAAACAGTACACCTCTCTGAACAGTGTCTGGGAGGCTGTGGTTGCTGCTGCACGCAATGTTGATGGTGAACAGATCAAAACACTGACAGAATCCATGGATGGCAGGCTTTTGAGTGTCCTTGCAAAGAAAGGTGGCTATATTGGTCACTGATTTGTTTTTGTTTTGTTTTTGAATGTCAGAAATGTATATTTGTGAATGTTGAGATGTTATATTGGTTTCACTGGTAAAAATAAATAATTGAAATGGGTATATATTTTTTTTTTGTTAAGTTGCCTTATAATTATGCACAGTAAGAGTCACCTGCACACACAGATATCCCCCTAAAATAGCTAACACTAAAAACAAACTAAAAACTACTTCCAAAAATATTCAGCTTTCATATTAATGAGTTTTTTGGGTTCATTGAGAACATGGTTGTTGTTCAATAATAAAATTAATCCTCCAAAATACAACTTGCCTAATAATTCTGCACTCCCTGTATATATATATGTATGTGTGTAATATATATATATATATATATATATATATATATAATATGTGTGTGTGTGTAAAATATATATATATATATATATATATATATATATATATATATATATATATATATATATATATGTGTATATATATATATGTGTGTGTGTGTGTGTGTGTTGTTCGGCAGCCATGGGAGAGACCTGTCAAAGTGGGCCAGTCTGGATGAAGTCCAGGGCCAAATTGTTGTCCCAGTCCAGCCCTGACTTCAGCTTCCCAAGCATTTCGGAGTATGAGAGATTTTATTATAACCTCCATTTATAGAGACTAATTGCAGTACCATCATCGTTTTTATTACTGCATTTGCCAGGTATTTTCTTACCAATCTTCATATCTCTGCTGAAAAAATGGAAAACTGCAAATTTCTCCAGTCTCTGCAGTGTTTTCTGCTTCATGTACAGCAGATGGCGCTACAAACCACCTTAACTGCATTTGTAGCCAGACCCAAACAATACTCTGCATCAGAACATATACGCAGACTGTAATGCGGTGTCAGCGCTAACAAATGCAGTATGTACAGTTTGCACAAAAATATGTAATAATTTACAATATGTACTTGTAAATATTACATGGGTATTGTACTTTCTAATTTTGCTTTGTAATTTGCCTTTTGCTATTTGCCATGGCATATATTGTAATTTGGTTTATAAAGAAATACTTTATTGACCAAACTACGTAGTCTTCCATTTCTTGGCGCATCTGAAAGTTCTAGTTGTCTGACCATCTCAGATGACTGCTCCAGCAAGTGAAACCACAATGAAGTCACAACTCATTATCTGCACGCTTGTTTTAGTTGAATAACTCAAACTGTTATACCTCGCAGAGCAGCTAGTATTTTTGGAATAAAAAAAATATTTCCATAAGGCAGTCCAGGTATTTGTCCAGCATAGATTGTTTTTAAGGAAAATTTGTCATTAGAGAAGCATTGGGGCTTGTGGTTGATCTATCCTTCATTGTAAAGCGTTCCTCAGTTTTTCACCACAGCTTTTTTTTTCCCTGTGGACGTCTTTGGCTTGTTGTGAAGGCTGAATTTGGAGATGGTGAGTCTGGAGTCTGTAGTCAGTCCAGCAGTCAGCACTTGGCATGGTCTTGGTTACTCTTACATCCTGTCTGTTTTTTCTCCTGTCTGTTTTTCCTCCACACAATGACATAATCAATGAGATGCCAGTGCTTTGAGCTTGGGTGCATCCAGGACGTCTTTTTGCAAGTAGGCAGGCGGAAGATGGGATTGTGATGATCAGATCATGAGCCGCACATGTCTTCAATAGTAGTAAGTAGGGTTGTCCCGATACCACTTTTTTAGGACTGAGTACAAGTACCGATACTTTTTTTTTATGTACTCGCCGATACCGAATACCGATACTTTTTTTTTAATGTGTCCTCAAATGCAGCCATGTCCCCCTGTATAGCAGCCATGTCCCCCGTCTAGCAGCCATGTCCCCCGTCTAGCAGCCATGTCCCCCGTCTAGCAGCCATGTCCCCCGTCTAGCAGCCATGTCCCCAGTACAGCAGCCATGTCCCCCAGTACAGCAGCCATGTCCCCCAGTACAGCAGCCATGTCCCCCAGTACAGCAGCCATGTCCCCCAGTACAGCAGCCATGTCCCCAGTACATCAGCCATTGTCCCCAGTACAGCAGCCATTGTCCCCAGTACAGCAGCCATTGTCCCCCAGTACAGCAGCCATTGTCCCCCCGTACAGCAGCCATTGTCCCCCCGTACAGCAGCCATTGTCCCCCCGTACAGCAGCCATTGTCCCCCCGTACAGCAGCCATTGTCCCCCCGTACAGCAGCCATTGGCCCCCCGTACAGCAGCCATTGTCCCCCCGTACAGCAGCCATTGTCCCCCCGTACAGCAGCCATTGTCCCCCCGTACAGCAGCCATTGTCCCCCGTACAGCAGCCATTGTCCCCCGTACAGCAGCCATTGTCCCCGTACCTACTGTTATCACCGCGGCGGGGAACATTACAGACAGCGTTAGTTTGAACAGCTGTTTTCCCCGCTGCGCATAGACACTCCCCCTTGGACGGATCTGTCCAATCGCGAGCAAGGGGAGTGTCTATGTGACTCCCCCTTGCTCGCGATTGGACAGATCCGTCCAAGGGGGAGTGTCTATGCGCGG
The DNA here is from genome assembly GCF_905171775.1 of Rana temporaria. Taxonomy (NCBI): domain Eukaryota; kingdom Metazoa; phylum Chordata; class Amphibia; order Anura; family Ranidae; genus Rana; species Rana temporaria. The sequence goes on along the minus strand of NC_053501.1, from coordinate 39,890,247 downwards.
CGGGGAAAACAGCTGTTCAAACGAACGCTGTCTGTAATGTTCCCCGCCGCGGTGATTAACGTGGCAGCGGCGGCGGTTTCGGCGGCGGGGGGGGGGGGAAGTATTCTATTTTAGTATCGGGGGTATTAGCGGGAGTACGAGTACTCCCGCTAATACTCGGTATCGGTACCGATACTGGTATCGGTATCGGGACAACCCTAGTAGTAAGCCATGGCTGTTACATTTGCCAATTCCATTTTTCCAATGACTCCATTCCCAGGCCGAGTGATCAGGCCCCACTCATGTTTAAATCACCAAGTAGAATCGGCATATCGGTGCGCTTCACGGATGAGAGTAGGGCATCGAGAGCTTCATAAAACTTGTCCTTTACTTCATTTCCGGATTTGTTATTGTGGGTGCGTAGGCGCTGATCAGTGTGACTTGGTAGTGGGAAATGCACCATCGGTCATTCACGCCCCTAGGAAGACTGGCAAGTTTGCGAACAAGATAATTATTAACTGCAAAGCCAACTCCAGATGTACGAAGTTCGTCATGGCTGCGTCCACACCAGAAGAATGTGTAAACGCCTCTTCTTTCTGTGAGCTGACTTTCATTGGCTACGCTAGTTTTACATAGGTCCGTAATATAGATGTTAAATCTTGCAAGCTCTTTGGTGACCAGGGCTGTTCTTCTTTCTGGTCGATCTACTGAGGGGTTGTCTTGAAGCGTGCATAAGTTCCATGTGCCAATAGTGAGTGGTGTCACCTTGCATTTTTGTTTGACGTTTTGTTGTTCGACCGCTTAAGATGGGATCCCCTCCAGCCATGGTAAGCTGGCCAGGATTCTGTTAACCACTAGCCGACCGCCCACTGCCGTTATACGTCGGCAAGTTGGCTCGGCTGGGCGAGAGCACGTAGTATAACGTCCTCTCTCCCAGCCGCCACTAGGGGCGCGCGCGCGCCCCCCGCTCGCCCCCGACTCCCGTGCGTGTGCCCGGCGGGCGCCATCGCCGCCGGGCACACACGATCGCTCGTTACAGAGCGGGGACCGGGAGCTGTGGGTGTAAACAACACAGCTCCCGGTCCTGTCGGCAGGGGAAATGCTGATCTTCGGTTCATACAATGTATGAACCGAGGATCAGTGTTTCCCCTAGTGAGGCCACCCCCCCCCACAGTAAGAACACACAAGGACATACTTAACCCCTTCCCCGCCCCCTAGTGTTAACCCCTTCACTGCCAGTGGCATTTTTATAGTAATCCAATGCACTGATCGCTATAAAAATGCCAATGGTCCCAAAAATGTGTCAAAAGTGTCCGAAGTGTCCGCCATAATGTCGCAATACCATAAAAAAAAATCGCTGATCGCCGCCATTACTAGTAAAAAAAATATAATAAAAATGACATAAAAATACCCCCTATTTTGTAAACGCTATAACCTTTGCGCAAACCAATCAATAAACGCTTATTGCGATTTTTTTTTTTTTACGAAAAATATGTAGAAGAAAACGTATCGGCCTAAACAGGAAAAAAAAATGTTTTTTTATATATTTTTGGGGGATATTTATTATAGCAAAATGTAAAAAATATTCATTTTTTTCAAAATTGTCTCTATTTTTGTTTATAGCGCAAAAACTAAAAACCGCAGAGGTGATCAAATACCACCAAAAGAAAGCTTTATTTGTGGGAAAAAAAGGACGCCAATTTTGTTTGGGAGCCACGTCACACGACCGCGCAATTGTCTGTTAAAGCGACGCAGTCCCGAATCGCAAAAAGTACTCTGGTCTTTGGGCAGCAATATGGTCCGGGGGTTAAGTGGTTAAGCAAACCATGTTTTTGGCACCTTTTCTAGCCTTTTCCTCTCATTACGGAGGTAAGCAGTGCAGTAGTAAAGAGGGCTGCTCAGTCACTCAGGTAGATGCCAAATACAGCTGTTGCTTCAGTCAGCAAGAAGATGACCATTCGATCTGAGCCTCCTGTGTGCAGTTCCGCTACTACAGCTACCAGTGAATCCACACTTGCTGCTTGGTCCCTTGCCTATCGCCACAGGATTTTGATGTTAGGGGGATGTCAAGACTTGCGCGTGAATTGAATTAAAGTGAGGGAGAGGTGCGCATAGTTTGCCTCCCTCTCTCTTCCCAGATTCCATCTTGCTCCAATGGCAGGACAAAAGTCGATGTGATTGGAGATGGGCTGGGCGCAGTAGTTGACCAGGGCATCTTTTGTGTCCTGCCTTGCTCTTGGCATACCACACCACTTGCAGAAACCGCCTTGATGACCGTTGGTCCTATTTTGGTAGGTCTCATCTGCTCAATGCACCAGAGTCTGTCTTCACATCCTCAGGACAGACAAGTCCCTATCTCACTGAATGTCAATGACACAACGGTTACCCTCAACCTGGTTTGGCCAGCCTGTCGAAGCTGTTGCCCAGGGTGTGCCGGCTGCGCAAGCTACAGCTACTAGGAGCCACAGGTCAGAGCTGAGTGACAAGTTGGGACTAAAGGTGAATGAGCTGCCTTAAGAAGGGCACAACATGCCCTTACACCAGAGATGCTACCCTGCCCTGAACACCCCATACACCACGGTCAGAGTAGTATTTTGTTTGGACCATTGTAGCTTTAGCAGGAATATCTCCAGTTTACTTTCTGCTTGAATGTTATATTTTCTATCTCATTTGATGTGCAGTTTTCTCATGATTGGCACCACTCTATTTTTTTATTCAGCCTTTATTCAGTTTGCTGGCTTGCATGCTACATTTTCCCTTCAACCGTGCAGAACTGGCGAGTGGTATGTTGTCACTCAGTTGTCACAGTGCCATTACTTCTCCTAACTGCTCCACTGCCTCATTGATCCCCTGTCTTCTTTTCATGCTCTTTTGCACTCTGGCTTCCATTCTCCTCTAACATTTGGTGCTTGAATTCAGTAGTCATTCTATATTTAAACCAGCCTGGCTACATACAGTTAGATCCATATATATTTGGACACAGGCACAATTTTTATACCTTTTTGGCTCCATATGTTGTCAGGATAAAATTAAAACAAAACAATATAAATTAATTTTGAAGTGCAGACTTTCAGCTTTAATTCAAGGGGTTGAACATAAATATTAAGTACAAATTTTAGGAACTGCAACCATTTTTATACACAGTCCTCCATTTTCAGGGGCTCAAATGTAATTGGACAAATTAATATAATCGTTAATTTTTTTTATATTTAGTTGAGAATCCTTTATTGGCAATGACTGCCTGAAGTCTGGAACCCATGGACATTACCAAAGACTGAGTTTCCTCCTTTCTGATACTTTGCCAGGCTCTAACTGCATCTGTCTTCAGTGGGTCTTTCTGCCTTTAGTTTTGCCTTCAGCAAGTGAAATGCATGCTCAATTGGGTTGAGATCAGGTGATTGACTCGGCCATTGCAGAATATTCCACTTCTTTTCCTTCAAAAGCTCCTGGGTTGCTTTTGCAGTGTGTTTTGGATCATTGCCCATCTGTACTGTGAAGCGCCGTCCAATCAACTTTGCTGCATTTGGCTGAATCTGGGCTGACAGTTTATCTCTAAATACTGCAGAATTCATTCGGCTGCTTCTGTCTTTTGTCACATCATCAATAAACACCAATGACCCAGTCCCACTGGAAGTCATGCATGCCCATGCCATCACACTGCCTCCACCTTGTTTTACAGATGACGTTGTGTGCTTTGGGCAATGAGCTGTTTGAAGCCTTCTCCACACATTTTTTTTTCTTCTCGTCATTCTGGTACAGATTAGTCTAAGGCCCCATACACACGATAGAATCCATCCGCAGATAAATCCCAGCAAATGGGTTTCTGCGGATAGATCCTATGGTGTGTACACGCCAGCGGATCTGTTTCCGCGGAGAAATCTCCTCTGGGATGGATTCCAGCAGATCGGATATTTGCTGACATGCACAACAAATCCATCTGCTGGAATCCATTCCAACGGATGGATCCGCTCGTCTGTACAGACTCACCGGATCCATCCGTCCAAAGGGATTCCCCGCACGCGTCGTAATGATTTGACGCATGCGTGGAATTCCTTATATGACAGCGTCGCGCCCGTCGCCGCGTCATAATCGCGGCGACGGCGCGACACGTCATCGCCAGAGGATTTCCGCGCGGATTTCAATGCGATGGTGTGTACACTCCATCGCATCGAAATCTGCGGAAATCTTTGAGAGGATTTATCCGTGGAAACGGTCCGTTGGACCGTATCCGCGGATAAATTCTCTCGTGTGTATGGGGCCTTAGTTTCATCCGCCCAAAGAATGCTTTTCTAGAACTGTTCTGGCTTTTTTAGATTTTTTTTTTTTGGCAAAGTCTAATCTGGCTTTTCTATTCTTCAGGTTTATGAATGATTTCACTTGTATGGGCAAATCCTTTGAACGCAATAATGTAGGTTTGAAGAAATAGATTCCAAATGCAAATATCACACTTATGCCCTGTACACACGATTGAATATCTGATGGAATCTAATCCGATGGATTTTTTAGTCGGATATCCGATGAAGCTGACTTTCATCAGTCTTGCCTACACACCATCGGTCAAAAATCCGACCGTGTCCAAACGCGGTTACGTAAAACACTACAACATGCTGAGAAAAATGAAGTTCAATGCTTCTGAGCATGTGTCTGAGCATTCTTTTTAGATCAGAGGATCTAGTAAGCAGTTTGCTATTGTGGGTTCACACAGTGGTGGAGAATCTATTTACTTTACCACTTTAACATTACCTGGGACTTTTTAGTTTATATTTTATGAACACATACGGTATATAAACTTTTGGACTGTCTTTGAGTTCAGAAAATTGTTTTGCACTTTATTTGGTTGTACATTCACATGAATTTTATATATTTTAACCACTTAAGGACCGCCTCCTGCACATATACGTCGGCAGAATGGCACAGCTGGGCACAAGCACGTACCTGTACGTCCTCTTTAAGTGCCCAGCCGTGGGTCGCAGGCACGCACCCGCGACCTGGTCCAGAGCTCCACGGCCGCGGGACCCGCGGACCCAATCACCGATGGAGTCCCGCGATCGGTCCCCGGAGCTGAAGAACGAGGAGAGCTGTGTGTATACACAGCTTCCCCGTTCTTCACTGTGGCGCTGTCATTAATCGTGTGTTACCTGATATAGGGAAGCACGATCAATGACGTCACATGTCCAGCCCCGCCCCGCCCCCTACAGTTAGAAACACATATGAGGTCACACTTAACCCCTTCAGCGCCCCCTAGTGGTTAACTCCCAAACTGCAATTGTAATTTTCACAGTAAACAATGCATTTTAATAGCATTTTTTTCTGTGAAAATGACAATTGTCCCAAAAATGTGTCAAAATTGTCCGATGTGTCTGCCATAATGTCGTGGTCATGAAAAAAATCGCTGATCGCCGCCATTAATAGTAAAAAAAAAATTATTAATAAAAATGCAATAAAACTATCCCCTATTTTGTAAACGCTATACATTTTGCGCAAACCAATCGATAAACGCTTATTGCGTTTTTTTTTTTTTTTTTTAACCAAAAATAGGTAGAAGAATACGTATCGGCCTAAACTGAGGAAAAAAAATGTTTTTTTTTTTATATATTTTTGGGAGCTATTTATAATAGAATAAAGTAAAAAATATTATTTTTTTTCAAAATTGTCACTCTATTTTTGTTTATAGCGCAAAAAATAAAAACCGCAGAGGTGATCAAATACCACCAAAAGAAAGCTCTATTTGTGGGGGAAAAAAGGACGCCAATTTTGTTTGTGAGCCACGTCGCACGACCGTGCAATTGTCTGTTAAAGCGATGCAGTGCTGGAATGAATAATAAAAATAAAAAATTAAATTGTTCAGGAGCTACTTTGGGGCGACATGCGTCCCGCAATGCGCAATAAAACGTGCTACAATCACGGCAACCCGTGCCCAAAGTAAGCTCCTGAACTACTTTTCCACGGCATGCGTCCCGCGATTGCAGCGCGTTTTACCGCGCAACAATCGCGGCAGACCCACACCACGATTTCAGGTGTCATTCAAATGAATGGCATCTCAAATTTAAGTTTCGCATATTTTGTCATTCACACCTCGGCGCTGTCCAATCGCGGGCAGATCCTCCCGCGATTCAAAACGCTGTAGTGTGAATGTAGCCTAACAATTGATAAGGATTGATAATCCCTGACACAACCTCAGGGCATAACCCATTCTGCCTCTGACCCAAATTATGAAAGCATGCAGAAAGCGAGGGACAGTCTGCTTGCTTCTGTGTGTCCAACCGTCAAAAGAGGCTGAACCCTTTTATTATCACAGCTTTATAGACAGAATGACATCATTCATATGAGCACAACTGATTGGTCAGCCCATATAAGGGTTTCTTCTTGTGACGTTTATTCTTGCCACGAGGCACACTCAGACGCACGGGGTCCTCCACTCAGACTCACAGGGGCTTCATTCGATGGAGGGGGTCAAAAGGAGTGAGTTACATCTGTCTTCCTGAAGGTTTTTTAACTCTATACTCTTGTCACTTCATTTAAGGAACGTAATATTGTAGTATATACCCACACACATATATATTTATCAAGAAATAAAACAATATAAGAAAGAAAAGCAACATTTGAGTGGTTTAGGAAAAAGTAACAAACACAAAATAATCATTTTATTTACCTCCATCACACAATCACCAATAGATATGCAGTTTTCAGATACAATCATTGCCCATGCATCTTACACGACCAATAAACCTTCTTCCCATCTTTGCTCATTTTCCCAAACGCAGAAGGCGATGAGGAAGAAGATGAGGACGATGAAGATGATGAGGCGGATGAAGATGAAGAAGACGAGGAGGATGAAAAAGATAATGACTCCGTAGATGACAGTGCAGAGAGAGATTCTGACTTGCCTCTCTTTACTCTCCCTGGACTGTCCTCCCAAGAACCACTGGAAGACGATAGCAACGTCGCTCTCATAGAGGGAGCCGCTTATCAAGTGCCTGACACCATGGAGTGGGAGCAACAAAACCAAGGACTTGGTAAGTGACACTGCTATTATCTCTTTATAGTTGTTGGGAAGTCTGGGCCAGATTCTCAAAAGAGTTACGACGGCGTATCTACTGATACACCGTTGTATCTCTGTTTTTGGCCCTGGGTATCTATGCGAGTGATTCCTAGAATCATTTTTGCAAAGATACGGCCAAAATCCGACAGGTGTAAGTCACTAACACCGTCAGATCTTAGATGTAATTTGACGCTGGCCGCTAGGTGGTGTTTACGTTCAGTTCTCATTTGACTATGCAAATGAGCCTGATACGCCGATTCCCGAACGAATTTGCACCGCGTAGTCGTCGTTTCCGTAAGCGTAAGGTTACCCCTGCTATATGAGGGGTAACCTTGCGCCAGTCCGCTGTATGCCATGTGAAGTATGGCGTCGGGTCAGCGTCGTCTTTTTCCGTCGGTTACGTCGTTTTACTAAGTCGTCCGCGAATACGACTTTACGTCAATGACGCTCACGTCGGCGTCATTGACGTTTTCCGTTGTGAGCTGGAGCATGCGCACTGGGCTATTTTTCCGCCCGGCGCATGTGCAGTTCGATCGGCGCGGGGGCGCGCTTAATTTAAAAAACAAGCCGCCCCCTTTAAATTACCCGGCCATACGCCGGGCCATTTACACTACGCCGCCGCAACTTACGGAGCAAGTGTTTGGGGAATACAGCACTTGCTCATGTAAGTTGTGGCGGCGTAGTGTAAATAGCTTACGCGACGCCGCCGCAGGATGTACGGGAATCTGGCCCTCTGTCTCTGGATGTAACATTTGTAGACAATGGAGAAATGTGCATGAAATACAATATGCAAGAAGCATGTGTTCTGTTCTACTGTGTGTAGTCTAAACTGGGAACGTTTTAATAGTGACACTTCTGTTTTTCCTAGTTTAATTGTATATATTAAATAAGATTTAAAAAAAAATAGAAATGTACATTTTCATAACCGTACATTACAGGACAAGCTGTTCTTTACAGCAGGGGTGCTCAACCTTCTGAAGAGTGAGGGCCACCGAAATGATTTGGTCACCAGTCGCGGCCCACAATGAAATGAAATAGTTCAAAAAGTGAAATTTTATTTTAACCACTTCCGGAATGTTTACTCCCCTTCAAGACCAGGCCATTTTTTTGTTAATTGGCACTGCATTACGTTAACTGATAATTGTGCGGTCGTGCGACACTGCACCCAAATAAAATGATGCCCTTTTTTTTCCACAAATAGAGATATCTTTTGTTGTTATTTGATCACCTCTGCGATTTTTGATTTTTTTTTTTTGCGCTATAAACAAAGACCGACCCAACAATTTTGGAAAAAAAATAATAAAAAAAAATATATAATATTATTTTTTTCACTTTCTGCTCTAAAACACAGCCAATACAATCCACCTGCCACCCCCCAGTCGGTCAGTCTGTTAGGGCCCTGCACTTTACCCATCTCGCGGGCAGTGACAGCTTTCCTTTGAGGAGGCTGCTTTCTCGGTTCCCCTACGTCTCCTCCCTGCTCCTCCTCCTGGCGGCCAATCTAGATCTCCTTTCGGCCAATCGGGTGACGGGTCTCATGACTAGTTTTCTGATTGTCCGGGAGGAGAATCAGTGTTAAAATAGCGAATATTCATTCGCTATTGTCACACAACTGGGTGGGCTTTGGACGCAGTGCCCTGCCCCCCATCCCCACCCTTTTTTTGAAGCCTATTAAAGCCTCTGGCTCTAATCATGTGCTTAAAATAAAAAAACTCAGATTGGAATCAATGCGTCTGGCGTCATGCATGTAGATCAGGGGGGCTGGATTCAGGGATAGGGGGGCAGCGCCCGTGCGCCCCTAATGGACAGGCCGCCACTGGTCTGTAGGCTTCTGGGGTGCTCCATAAGGGTCCTTTCACATGGTGTCGCTCCTCTCTAAATCAGCAGGGGATCTGTGAGCAGATCCCCTGCTGAATCTGAGCTAAACTGAATAATTGCCTGTTTGGGTGGCCGGATGTAAACAGGCCTTTGCCCATTTACATCAGACTACATCTGATCCATCATGCTTCGGTCCCCGAAAAAGACACAGTCCTTTTTTCTTTTTCCCCGAACCTGGACGGACTTGGAGGTAGGTGGGTGTAATTGGACACAAGTCTATTTTGCGTCAGCCTATCCATGGACCTACATGGAGCTTCTGATTAGGTCTGCCTGCTAAATGGACAGTGGGATCTGATTGAAAAGCCAGTGTGAAAGGGGCCTAATGCATCAGAAAAGATGTGCTTGATATCAAATATACTGTAAGTGGCATATAAGGTCTTCATTTAGCCCACAGCTATACCTTTGTGCTCCCTATAATTATTTTTTTCAACTTTGTTATTGTGGGGTCACTTTGAATATAGTTTGAAGTGATTAAAATCATCCTGGGAATGTCGGTTTAAATGTACCGTAAATGCAATATACTACTATACATGTTTATGATTCTCAACGTCATTATTATCCATACTTCTGTAAGTGTAATATGGTGTCTTTTCTCTTTGCACCACGTTTATATCATGTTATTGACCATTCTTTCTTATGAGACCACATTGTGCCAAAAATAGAAAAAATTGGAAGGAAGACTGGAAAATTCCTTGAGGGATGTATATTCCTAGGATGTCTGCTTGGCTAAGTGGATGAATTTTAAGGTTAAAAGAGTCACCTCCTGTAGAGCAGCACTTTAAAATAATTGGGGCAATTTGCAGAGATAGGGAGGTAATGTAAATGGGTTTGACCCAAAGCAAAGTTTTTTTTGTTTTTTTTTAATGAATCCCAGAGTTCAGATTTAAAGTGTTACTAAACCCCCAACAGTAAAATCGGTCTGTATTTGCAGTAAAGCATGTTTGTTATACTCACTGTGGAACCTAAGGGGTTAATCTTCTACATTGTGTAAAAAGACTGCTTGATCCTGTCTTCTCTTAACCTTCCCTTTCAATTCCGTTGTCCCCAATCTATCTGCTGGCCGATCAGAGCCTTGTGGGCAAGCTGCACATGCTCAGTTTGGTGTGTATTTCTAGAGAGTGTTTTCTTCTTCTTGGGAGATTGCATTTGATCAGCACAAGGCCAATCGGCACTGTCCAGACAGAGGGCCAGGGGTCCTGCAGCCTCATAGGACAATCCGGGGAGAATGACAACTCCTCCTTCAAGCTTTTCCCAGACACTGATAGAAGTTACACGACTGATCTAACTGCTGATGAGAAAATGTATTTAGCAGTTTATATTTACTAAAATAATTGTATTTTCATGTAGTGGATCCCTCCTTGATTGGGTCACCAGGCCTCACCCGAGACACTAGCACTTTGCCAGTCTCCTTCAGGGCAGGTCCTCCCCCGGTTTCCTTCATCAAGATAGCTTCTTCCCTTGTGGACAGACAGCTTGGGATCCCCCTTTCGCACTGTGGCCCCAGCCATTGTAGCTGGGCCTACTCAACAGCCTACTCAACAGCAGAATCACTCCGGGCCAACGTGGCCCCAAAGTTTGGCACATACACCCTCACCTCTCGCGCCAGGAGGGCCGCGAGGCGAGGAAGAAACCCGATCAATGGCGTCTGTCCCTTAAGTACCCCTCCCCAGCATGCACCACTCCCACTGCACCGCTGCCGAGAAGGAACACCCAACACACCATGGTACACCCACGTTCGAACATAAGGCCAGGGTGGCAACACCACCTGCAGGCAACAAGGGAAACTACCAAAGAGTACCACAGACAGAGAAAAATTTGTGTTATACAAACAGGTCTGGGCCCAAGTATTGGCCCAGACTTTCCCTACATTTGAAATATCGCCCCCTAAATTTGGGGTGGGCATTACATGTGTACTGTGGGAGACCAGATATAGTGAATGCATGGTCCTGTGTTTAGTAACACTTTTTAATGATTTTAATAACTACATATCTGGTTTATTCGGAGAACTTCCTGTCACTTCCTGCATTCCTCTGTGATACTTCATATATGGACTTTTGCACTAATTTACCTTTCAGTTTTGCACTGGGATTTTGTGCACTTTAATACATAATTGAACATTTATGTTAATTCAATTTGCAGCGCAGCTTTTCTTTTTATATTGTATTTTGTGTGTGTATCTTACATATAAGTTGCAGCAGCTTTTTTTTTTATTTTATATTTATTATTTTTCTCACATATGTTTATAGTGTCATCACTAATTCACTCATAGACCTGCGCAGTATCTTCCTATTTTGTATATATCTGGTTTAAATGGTAGTTTTTGTATCTACTATAGAGATCATCATTGGACACATGCAGGCATTAGAGGGCAAGTACCTAGCTGCATAAGAATAACATTTGTATTATATTTCCAGTTTTGAGCCATAGCTTTTCTATAATTTATGGAGTAACACATACTATACTGTGTGGTTGGCATATATTAAAACAATGGCTTCCCATCACTGATAAAGGAACCGATATAATGGGCCAGATTCACAGTCAGCGGCGTAAATGTAGGCGGGCGTAGCGTATCGTAGTTACGCTACGCCGCCGCAACTTAGAAAGGCAAGTGCTGTATTTACAAAGCATTTGCGTCTAAAGTTACGGCGGCGTAGCGTAATTTTGCCGGCGTAAGCGCGCCTAAATCAAATGAGGAATAGGGGGGCGTGTTTTATGTAAACTAATCATGACCCCACATAAATGACGTTTTTTTTCGAACGGCGCATGCTCAGTATCACGCCGAATTTTCAAATTAAATTACGCCCGCTCAATGCCTAGTCGACGTGAACGTAACTTACGTCCAGCCCCATTCACGGACGACTTACGCAAACGACGTAAAACACGTCGCTGTTCCGTCGTTTACGACGTCCATACCTAACATGACTTACCCCTGCTTTATGAGGGGTAACTTTACGCCGGCGTATGTCTTACGTAAACGACGTCTCTTGCTACGACGGGCGCACGTACGTTCGTGAATCAGCGTATCTAGCTCATTAGCATATTCGACTCGGAAATCTACGGAAGCGGCACCTAGCGGCCAGCGTAAATATGCACCCTAATATACGACGGTGTAAGAGACTTACGCCGATCGTATATTAGCTAAATTTATGCGTAACTGATTCTAAGAATCAGCCGCATAGATACGACGGCTCTCATTCGGACTTACGACTGCGTACCTGGCGCTACGCCGTCGTAAGTCCTTTGAGAATCTGGGCCTATATCTTTCCACTGTTCTGCTTGGTAGGCAATCATGTGCTGCTGGTTAAGTGTTGTATAGGTTTTATCAGATTACTACACTGGAATGTGTTGTCTACTACTGTCACTAGAGGGCAGCAGAGGTCTACAACTATGCACAGCATTCTAAGTAAACTGCTCTTTTCCTGGCCACCCAAGGTTTTCCCCTCTGGGAGACAAATAATGATGTCATTTTAGCAAATACCGTAAATGTGGGTCATATTATTACTAGCCTGTCAGTATACTTAATACACTGCTGCACTTGTCCTCAAGACATAATCTAGTGCCATTGCGGCCCTCTTTATGGATATTATTTAATATATTGTGCTAGCTTTACTGTAAGTTGAGCACGGTTCAGTTCTGCACAATTCCATCCCAATAATAGGTCTCTGCATGAGCTGTATCATCTGTGACCTTGCTTGTCCTTATATCTTCTTATGAATATCATCAACTTTCAATTGAAGCAGCTAGAAAAAAAAGTGACATGAACGTACCACCCAGAGGGGACTCAGAAATAGCAAGTGCTCTGAAATTACAGAGGCATCTAATTGCCTTCCAAACAGTATAATGTGCCTTACAAGATGGGCCATCGACGTAGAGGGATCTATAACGGTGGACAATAAGCTGTAACTAGCAGGCCATAACAAACGTCTTTTGTAGAATAATGAGAACAGTTTGCGCTCTGCTTGGATCCATTATGCTATGATGATTGAGAGAATTCTGTTTCAGCCTTGGTTTATTTTTACAGTTTATGTTGAATATCTACTGCGCAATTTTTATTCCATCATAGTTCTCCTTTTTTATTTAATTTAGCTGTATCCTGGCCAATCCTTATTTTATAAACTCTAACTGCTTGGGAGCATCTCTTAATATTTTGCAGCTGGAAGGTATTGGGCACCTGGAAGGTGAATAAGTGTACTAGGCTGAATGGTAGGGAGTGGGACATATATCCTGTTGGATGCCATGATGACGCATGCGCTGCAGAGTTTTTATTGACTTCAGTTAATTCAACAGTACAGGCTGAATGGCGCCTGCAATTTTTTATGCAGCTCCCCCACCACTCTCAACAGTGTTCTCCCTACAAGTACAGACTACTCCATATTCTCGCTGCCTGGATTTCTCATTATTCTCTACAGCTGGACTTGGCAAATGCACAAGATTTCAAAAGAATTTGGGAACCCTACACAATGTGAGAAGATGGAGTAGGCTGCATCTGAGGGCTGTACTTGTACTGAAGATATTGATGAAGGGGAGAGGGTTTATGTTCTTATTCTTTTAAAGTAGGTAATACAGTACAGACCAAAAGTTTGGACACACCTTCTCATTCAAAGAGTTTTCTTTATTTTCATGACTATGAAAATTGTAGATTCACACTGAAGGCATCAAAACTATGAATGAACACATGTGGAATTATACATAACAAAAAAGTGTGAAACAACTGAAAATATATTTCATATTCTAGGTTCTTCAAAGTAGCCACCTTTTGCAGCAGACACATCTCTAGAACTGGTAAGAGGAGACTGTGTGAATCAGGCCTTCATGGTAGAATATCTGCTAGGAAACCACTGCTAAAGAAAGGCAACAAGCAGAAGAGACTTGTTTGGGCTAAAGAACACAAGGAATGGACATTAGACCAGTGGAAATCTGTGCTTTGGTCTGATGAGTCCAAACTTGAGATCTTTGGTTCCAACCCCCGTGTCTTTGTGCGACGCAGAAAAGGTGAACGGATGGACTCTACATGCCTGGTTCCCACTGTGAAGCATGGAGGAGGAGGTGTGATGGTGTGGGGGTGCTTTGCTGGTGACACTGTTGGGGATTTAATCAAAATTAAAGGCATACTGAACCAGCATGGCTACCACAGCATCTTGCAGCGGCATGCTGTTCCATCCGGTTTGCGTTTAGTTGGAACATCATTTATTTTTCAACAGGTGACTACCTCTTGAAGCTCATCAAGAGAATGCCAAGAGTGTGCCAAGCAGTAATCAAAGCAAAAGGTGGCTACTTTGAAGAACCTAGAATATGAAATATATTTTCAGTTGTTTCACACTTTTTTTTTATGTATAATTCCACATGTGTTAATTCATAGTTTTGATGCCTTCAGTGTGAATCTACAATTTTCATAGTCATGAAAATAAAGAAAACTCTTTGAATGAGAAGGTGTGTCCAAACTTTTGGTCTGTACTGTATATCAAAATAATAAACAGTACTGTGCAAAAATTGTAGGCAGGTGGGAAAAAATGCTGTAAATTAGGAATGCATTCGGAAATAAGTGTAGATCGTTTATTTTTATCAGTTAAAATTAAAATGAATAAACGAACAGACGAGAAATCCGAATCAAATCAAGCCACCCTTTGCCTTCAACACAGAATTCATTCTTCTAAGTGCACTTGCACACAGTTTTTGAAGGAACTCGGCAGGTAGGGTTGTTCCAAACATCTTGGAGAAATAAGCGTGGATCTTCAGTGGTGTAGGCTGCCTCAAATCCTTCTGTCTCTTCCCAGACCGACTCCATGATGTTCAGATCGGGCCTCTGTAAAAGCCAAACCATCATTTTCAGGACGCCTTGTTCTTCGTTACTTTGACTATGGTTCTTAATGGCATTGGGTGTATGTTTGTTTGGGGTCGTTGTCCCGCTGCTGAACAAATTTGGTGCCAATCGCATGCCTCACTCATGGTATGGCACGATGGATAAGTATCTGCCTGTATTTTTCAGCATTGAGGACACCATTGATCCTGACCAAATCTCCGACTCCATTTCCTGAAATGCCTCCCCAAACTTACAAAGAACCTCCACCATGCTTCACTGTTGCCTGAAGACACTCATTACGGTATCGCTCTCCAGCCCTTTGTGAACAAACTGCCTCTTGCTACAGCCAAATATTTTACATTTTGATTCCTCCATCTAGAGCACCTACTGCCATTTTTCTGCACCCCAGTTCCTATGTTTTCGTGCATAGGACATGAAAACAAGGTTAAAGTGGATGTAAACCAAAAACAAAATAAATTTTTTTTTTGGATGTTACAATGTAGAGTGTAAGATTTCCTATCATCTGTGCCCAGTCTTGCCACATAGAGTTAATCCAGCTCTGAGCAATCCTCTTTTATTGTTCATTGAAAATTAACAGACTTCCAGATAAAACCCTGTCTAAATACAAAGTCCTTTCCTCTCTTCTTGCTTTGAGTGACAGGTTATTTACATATCTAGCTTGGACATGTTTATCATATGTTATGTTTATCATAATATGAGGTGATCCATAGTTCATTGTATATTACTAGGATGTGTTATGTGGGGGAGGGGTGGATTTCTCACTTTTTATACTATGGATCACCTCATATTATGATAAAAATGTCCAAGCTAGATATGTAAATAACCTGTCACTCAAAGCAAGGAGAGAGGAAAGGACTTTTTATTTAGACAGGGTTTTATCTGGAAGTCTGTTCATTTTCACTGAACAATAAAAGAGGATTGCTCAGAGCTGGATTAACTCTGTGTGGCAAGACTGGGCACAGATGATAGGAAATCTTATACTCTACATTGTGACATCAAAAAATAAATAAAAATAAATTTGGGGTTTACATCCACTTTAAGCGACTCGACTATCTGGATACATAGCGCATACTTTAGGACTGCATTCTAGTGGTCAAAGTGTTTGTACCATAGACGCATTTGGTCCTGTGAAATAGATGGACATTAGCTTCTACAAAATAATGAAGAATCATCGGTCCTGATGACTTCAATGAGATGACTGTAACATTATTGATCATATAATTCTGTTGCCCAGAGTGGGGCTTTAATTTTAAGTTTAGTGTTGAGAGTTAATGTTGGGGTTTAGGAAGGGTTGGTGTTACAGCGGAGTACATAACTCCACTGTAGCTAGCAAATACGATGAATGGGCTTCCTGAACTTGGCACAACCGCATTGTTTTAAGTTGTAATGGTTACTGGATATCATTATCAGCCAACTCATTGATTTTACCTGTTGCTTGCTATTTAGGGAGTGTAGACAAAGATGAATGGCTGGTGTACATCAAGGTCAGTTAAGCGGCAATGTGAGAAAAGTGATGATGACGGCACTTGCAAGTGACCTTCAGTTCAGAAATCCATTTTCATCTCATTTACAGACGGGTCCCTTCCTTGTCCTTTAGAGCTACAGTTCAGGGAATTTAGAACCTATAATACAGATGCTTGACAAATGAATGGAATTATGCCAACTTGACCATGTTGAACAATTAACGGTCATTCTAATTTGGGAAAAGGTTTATTGACTTGATTTAGGTGGACATTGCTTTTAATAAATATTTGTAAATGTGGTATGCCGAAAATCCTGCACTTCTAAAGACGCCAACGATCCTAAAGATCCTGCATTTCTAAAAACCCAAAAGACAAAGCCATTAATTGCTGCTTTGTCAGTCATGTTGCATGCAAAAGTCACCCATGCCAAGAATGGTAATCTGCATAATTTGTATGGGATTGAAAGTTTAGGTGGCTGGTCTGGGTTTACAGTTAGTAAAATGGACTCTGGTTGTGACCACTAGTCACCATTGTGCTTAATAAAATGAAGGCATAGGGTCACCAATTAACAGGTTTAAACTGGAGTTTCATATTTTAACCACTATGTGTATTCACATGTCACCTCTTACAAATCCTTAAAAAGGTCAGTCCTAGTTTAGTTACAACAATTCTCGAAACAATCTTATAGTTGTTTTGCCATACCAGGTTTAACCAGCAGGTGTCTCTGTAAAGTAAAGTCTAGAACTGCACCACCCGGGGGTCAAGTTGCCCCTTTCACTTGAGACCTGGCTTTGTTAAAGTATAACTAAAGGGGAAAAAAAAAAATTAAGTTTTGGATGGAGTGGAGAGGAACCCTCCCTATTTGTCCTGTTTACCAATATCAATGAAAGTAAAAAAAAAAAAAAGCATTAGCATTTTATTAAAGTTTTTACAGTACATAAAATAAAATGCTTGGAAAAAAAAAGCTGTTAGGAGCATTAAAAGCACTAAAAAAACACAACATAAACCATTTTTTTCCCTGCTCTTTGACAATGAAGCTCAAAAAATGCTAATACCCTAAAGTAGTGTGCATGGACACATAGGATAACACTACTTGGCTTCTAGACGCATAAAAATGCTAATAACAGCTTCTAGGAGCTTAAAAATTCGCTAGCGTGCGCGGAGCCTAATAAGACAGAAAAATGACCAGTGGCAATAATACATGCAAATAAATATTTGCTATTGTCTTCCTGATTGTCCTCCCGGCCAATCATGACGCGGGACATGAGACCCGATTGGCCAATCAGGTCTCAGGACTCGCTTTTGGTTTGGCCAGGAGGAGAAGCAACCGCCCCGGTGCGAGGAGTAGCTGGAAGAGGAGCAGCAGCCCTACCACGGATCCTTGTCATCTGCCTCCTAAGGTAAGGAAGCCCCTGATCACTGCCTTCCTGTCCGTCTCCCATGCGGGGGGAGGGAGGGGTGCGGATCGCTGCATTCCTGTCCATCTCCCGAGGGGGGGGGTGGAATCACCGCCTTACTGTCCGTCTCAGGGGGAAGGGGGATTTCTTGGGTATGGTTTTCTGCCCCCCCAAAACATTTGAGCACCAGCCGCCACTGCTGATGTCTATAAATGTTAGCACCCTATCCACCTTCTTTGCTAATTTTGCTATGCAGAAGGAAAAGAAAATTCTTCCTCACCCCCCAAAGGTAGTTGTCTCATTTCTTTTCTTTATGAACTATACATTGGGTGTTATACGTTGCAATAAAATCATCCAATCAATCATTCGGTTGAGAACACAAGCAACTTTGACAATTATCAATTATGGCATGTCTTGAATGTAACTGTTTTGGGAAACCGTTAAAGGAGATGTATGGGGCTATTAAATAAAACAAACATGCATACATTCACAAGGCTGCAGCATCGGCATGATGATGCAGCTGCCCCACGTCGGGTCTAAGACCGGGAACTAACCACTGATTGCTCAGCTCTTGATCTTCCCGAAGTGAAGAGCAGTGATCGTCACCACTCTCTGTTCTGTCCCTCCAGGGCTCACTGGTACGCCATACTCTATCGGGTGCGGGCGCAGCTGGTTCAGCTCTTAGCCATGTGCTGAGAGCCGGACACAGCTGTCAATCGAAGACATGGTCGGGATCCTTCCAGAGCCTGCAGCAGCTCTGTGACATCAGCTGACGAAGGGGTTTAAGCTGCTGTCAGTTAATTTTCGGTCACAGGAGAGTCCAGTGCTAAGTTCAGGAGATTTTAGTAGCTTTACAAGTCTGCAGGAATAGATGTCACTATATACAGCAGCAGTATCATTTTTCAAGCTTTACCTTTCATCATAATAAAGCAGTAATTGAGCTCCAGGAAATCAATTTTGCCTAAAACGATATGATAATATCAATCTGTTGCTGATGGGAGGAAGCATTTCGAAACTCTTGTCCCTTAATGATTAAACTGCAACATTGTAACTTTGTAAAAGTCGCAGCAGGGACTGATCTGTGACCAGGCCCCAGCAAGCAAGGCGAAACATGTAAGGGGGGTGTGGTCGGAGTAGCGCTGGCTGAGGCCATACACAGCCATATCCACATCTGAAGCACTGGGTGAGCGGCACTTTATCCCACAGCGGCTAATCTACGGCAGACATTTGTAAACACAGCCAAGAACTTCAGATATTAGCTTTTTATGTGATTGTATAATTTTTTTAATCAGCGTCTCAGTCCAGAAAGTGGATGCTGACCAGGATATTACCTGAAAAAAGCTTTGCTTTTCTAATGAGAAAATCTGATAAAGACACTGTCCCGAGAACTGCAATCTCTGTGAGGGATAATAAATACCCAGAAGCATTACACTTGCCTATTACTTGGCATGCATGTGTGTACTTTTTTTTTTTTATGATGCTATGTTTACATTACCTTTTCTTACCAAATACCTTCTAACTATAATTTTTCTGGTGCAGGTTAGAAAATGAGACTTGACACCTGCTTGCTCGCTGCAGAAAGAACATTTTCACTCATCCATAAAGTTCTGTAAACATACATTAGCGTCTGCAGGCAAATGGAGCAATTAAATTATACATAGACATATGACCAGAGACATTTAAACGCTCCACTTGCATATCACAGTTTCCTGAGTTACTAAATAGGGAAATTTTCTTCACTGAGACTATTGGCCAGATTCAGAGATACGCCGACGTAACTCTGAATCTGCGCCGTTGTAAATTTAAGCGTATTCTGGAAACCATATACGCTTAAATTGGGCTAAGATACGAGCGGGCGCAAGTCTCCTACGCCGTCGTATCTTAGGGTGCAATATTTAGGCTGGCCGCTAGGTGGCACTTCCGTTGAGTTCGGGGTAGAATATGTAAATGCCTAGATACGCCGATTCACGAACGTACGTGCGCCGTCGCAGTAAAGATACGCCGTTTACGTAAGGCATTTTCCGGCATAAAGTTATTCCAACAAATAGCTGGCCTAGTCAATGTTCAGCATGGCCGTCGTTCCTGCTTTGAAATTTGAAATTTTTACGTCGTTTGCGTAAGTCGTCCGTGAATGGGGCTGGACGTAATTTACGTTCACGCCGAAACCAATACGTCCTTGCGGCGTACTTTGGAGCAATGCACACTGGGATATGTACACTGACCGCGCATGCGCCGTTCGTAAAACACGTCAATCACGTCAGGTCATAACACATTAGCATAAAACTCGCCCCCCCTTCCACATTTGAATTACGCGGGCTTACGCCAGCCCCATTTACGCTACGCCACCGCAACTTACGGAGCAAGTGCTTTGTGAATACTGCACTTGCTCCTGTACGTTGCGTCGGCGTAGCGTAAATACAATACGCTGCGCCGCCGTAACTAGGCGCGCAGGTACCTGAATCTACCCCTCTGTCTTTATGACGTTTTGTGTGTTTTCTGACTTTTCTATCAGATGTCAGGACTTATTCAGGCTGCGGAGAATCGTACAATTGAATATCACAGTTTCCTGAGTTACTAAATCGGGAAATTTTCTTCACTGAGACTGTATTCACAAATCAGAAGTGATTGCTTTTCCTGGTTCTGGCATAAAGTAGCAGCTCCTCTGTTTGGTTGCACTGTCCTGCAACTCGATATGTAGCAAGAATTGAAATTAAAGCACCACACCCCTGCGAAGAGGTCCAGATACAACTTTATTCCATTAAGTCAGGCGTACAATCCCAAAAAGTAACCGCGTTTCAGCGTCCATGGTTTTGGACGGTCTGCGGGTTTGGCAGCCTAACGAGCTGCTGCTAAGGCCTATGCTTGTATTCCACAATGGAAAAAAATACCATTTGTAGGTCCAGTTTACTTCTGGCTTGTTCACATTGTTGCCAGTGTAGCGCTGATGAAGGGGGTATGTGGATCCCCGAAACACATTAGCTACTTTTCTGTATTGTACCCCTGACTTTTATTGGAATAATGTATCTAGAACTCTTGGCAGTGGTGTGGCACTTCAATTTAAATTCTTGTTACACATCAAGTTGTAGGACAGTGCAACCAAACAGGAGAATCAATAACGCACACATTTCTGATTTGTCTATATATCTGAATACAGTCTCCGTGCAGAGACTCACCCTATTTCTTAACTCAGAAAACGAATATTCCATTCACAGCCTGAATAAGTCCTGATATAAAAGTCAGAGACGCACAGAAAGGAGGACAATCCAAAAAAGTAGCTAATGTGTTTCGGGGGGGTCCAAATGCCCTCTTCATCATGGCTTGGCATGCAACAATGTGAACTGGACATATATTGGTAATTTTTCTAGTGTGAAATGCAAACACAGGCCTTAGCAGCAGCAGCAGCTTGTTAGGCTGCCAGACCCGTAGACCGTCCAAAACCTTGGATGCTGAAATGCGTTGAATACTTTTTTGGATTGTACCCCTAAGTTTTTATGGAATTCAGTTGTATCTGGGAATCTTCGCAGTGGTGTGGCACTTCAATTTTTATTCTCATTACATTACACTACAAGCCAAAGAGAATGTGGAGATCTTTTTGAGTGTAGAAGCTGCCTTTACCAGAACCAGATCATTTACACTAACATCAATACCTTAGGTTAACAATACCAATAAGATAACTTCGGGTCCAGCATTATCTTTCCACTTTCCTCAACTACTACAACTTCATATAGAAGAGTTTGGGGGGGGGGGGGGGGGGTGGGGTCAAGCCCTTTTTTGCATTCTAGCTCCTTTCCCATTCCAATAAAAGTGGGTTAAAACATATTGGGCTAGATTCAGGTACAACGGCGTACCTTTTGGCCGGCGTAGCGCATCTCATATGCGCTACGCCGACGTAAAATAGGGTGCCCAGAGCCGTATTCTGAAAGATCTGTCGCCGTACGTTGCGCCGGCGTAGTGGAAATATGCAGGCGTAAGCCCGCCTAATTTAAATGTGGAAGGTAGTGGGCGTGTTGTATACAAATTAGCCATGACCCCATGTAAATGTTTTTACGAACGACGCAATACGGGCGCATGCTCAGAGTCACGTCGCATATACTCCCTAAGATGAACATAACCTACGCACAGCCCCATTCATGTACCACTTCCGTAAACAACGTAAATTTCGACGGCTGTTCCGACGTCCATACCTTAACATTGGCTGCGCCTCATATAGCAGGAGTAACGGTACGCTGGACGTAAGCCTTACGTAAATGGCGTAGCGGGCGCAAGTACGTTCGTGAATCGGCGTATCTTGATCATTTGCATATTCTCGGCGTAAATCGATGTACACGCCCTTAGCGGCCAGCGTAAATATGCAACTAAGATACGGCGGCGTAGGAGACTTACGCCGGTCGTATCTTAGCAACAGATAAGCGTATCTCAGATTGAGAATACACTTAGGCCGTGTACACACCAGCAAACATGTACGATGAAACCGGTCCGCCGGACCGTTTTCACAGTACATGTCTGCCGGTGGGCTTTCTGTACGATGGCTGTACTAACCATCGTACAGAAAGCCGCGCCTAAACAATACACGGGGCGTGTCCGCGGTGTCGCCGCGACAATGACGCGGCGACGTGGGCGGGCCTGCCAGTTAAATGCTTCCACGCATGCGTCTAAGTCATTCGACGCATGCGAGGGATGGCGGGCGCTCGGACATCTACGGTAGGTCTGTACAGACAACCGAACATGTCCGAGCGGGCAGGATTCCAGCGGACTGTTTTAAAACAAGTCCAGGAATATTTGTCCGCTGGGAAAAGGCCCGGCGGGCAAATGTTTGCTGGAATCCTGCACGCTCGGGCCTACACACGACCGAACATGTCTGCTGAAACTGGCCCGCAGACCAGTTTCAGCAGACATGTTTGGCCGTCTGTACGGGGCCTAATAGATACGACAGCGCCGCATTCGGACTTACGGCGGCGTATCTACTGATACGCCGTCGTAAGTCTTTGTGAATCTAGCCCATTTTCTGTACTGAATAGGATGTCCTGTGGGCACCCTTTGAAGTATTGAGTTGAAGGTCACCAAACTAGCCAGCCAATCAAAACGTCCAAGTCCAGAACCTGGAAGAACCCAGAGAAAAGATGCTGATGCCAGCAATGGATCTCATGGCATAGGGGCCACCTTTGGCGCACAGGTCAGTATTTGTGCCTTTACATCCACTTTACCCCCAAAAATAGCCCATATTCAGGCTTTATAGTTTCATGGCAGCCAACATATTCTCTCAGTACAGTTTTCCTTTTAAAAAATACTGTTTGTAGCTGTAATAAACTATTACTTGTGCGGGGGAAATACAAGGTCTAGAACGATCTGTGGCAGAAGATTATGGAAACAGCATGTGTGGAGATGGAAGGAGGAAGAAAAAACTGTTTGTCCTGACATTTGTGGCCTTTTAATTAATATTCCACATTAATCTGGCAGCAGTTCAGCAAATTAATGCACGTTCAGCATGTCAATACACTTTCATTATCCTCCATGCAGCGTGAATAGCCGGGGCCCTGGTGATCACTGCAAACACTCAATCATTACTAGTCAAATGGCTGTCACCGCGTCTTTCATAGGAATGAATATGTATGGTCTCCTTTCTGTAGAATGGTAACACATTGTACTGTGTACCTAGACCTCAAAGTGCTTGCAGTCCGAGTTCCAGCGTAGTTCGTGTTCACGACGTCTGTCTAACAGCAGGAATCGTTCTTTATGCCAATTGTAAGGACAAAATCTAGCAAAATAAACATGCAGTAATAAAGCACTTGGTTTAAAGTTGAAATGCAGGCAAATAGAATTTGTATTTCTGTTCATCCAGTGCTGAGACTTAAACAGCCTTGTCAGTCAGCAATTAGTGGCCTGGCTGACTGTATCTTAGCAACACTCAGCTAGGACACCTCCTGTACCCCACCCTGTGATTGGGCAGTGAAGGAGCAGCAGCAGATTGATAAGCTCCTCTTTCTGCCCACTTCTGTCAGCATGTTCCTTGTCAGCACAGTTGGGCAGATTCAGAAAGACTTAGGCCGGCGTATCAGTAGATACGCCAGCCTAAGTCTGAATCTGTGCCGACGCAAATTTAGGCGTATTCTGGTAACCAGATACGCTTAAATTAGGATAAGATATGAGCGGCGTAAGTGTCTTACACCATCGTATCTTAAAGTGTAATTTTTAGGCTGGCCGCTAGGTGGCGCTTCCATTGCGTTCGGCGTAGAATATGTAAATCACTAGATACGCCTATTCACGAACGTACGCCCGGCCGACGCAGTACAGATACGCCGTTTACGTAAGGCATTTTCAGGCGTAAAGTTATTACAGCAAATAGCTGGACTAGTAATGTTAAGTATGGCCGTCGTTCACGCGTCGAAATTTGAAAATTTTATGTCGTTTGTGTAAGTCGTCCGTGAATAGGGCTGGACGTAATTTACGTCCACGTCGAAACCAATACGTCCGTGCGGCGTACTTTGCCGCAATACACACTGGGATATGTACACGGACGGCGCATGCGCCGTTCTTTAAAAACGTCAATCACGTCAGGTCACAATTAATTTACATACAACACACCCCCCACATCCTCATTTGAATTAGGCACGCTTACGCCGGCCCCATTTACGCTACGCCGCCGTAACTTAGCAGGCAAGTACTTTGTGAATACAGTACTTGCCTTGCTAACTTACGGCGGCGTAGTGTAAATACGATACGCTACGCTGCCGCAAGGATGCGCCCGCATACCTGAATCCAGCTAAGTAAGTACATGCATGATACCTAAACTGACCACAAGTTATTTTATTTATTTTTTCTTTATGCCTTGCGGTGTAATTAGGTTTCAAACGGGGCCCATCATGACAGAAATATGGAAGCTGCCATCACTATTTTAACTTGCTCTCCAAAGTTTAAACTCCGGGGTTGTGGCTATAGCTGCGTTTTTCAGGTCATTGACTCAAAGCATAAGGATGACCGTTTGCACCTTCAAAAAAAAAATGGTCATAAATGAATTGTTTGTTTTTAATCAGCCAGCCACCTTATTTAAAAACATGGATTTCCCCATCTACTCCTCCACTGTCGGAATACACCGATTAGCACTGCAGTTATTGGCTTTATGCACTGATCAAGTAAAACATTTCCAACAGTCCAATTCGAGAAGAGCTGATCGTTGGATGAACTTCTCTGGAGCAGGAACAGCCAACCGGTTGAAATTCTTGTTAAATGACTTTGGAAACAATGAAAGTGTAAAAATAAAAGACTGGAACTCCGCTTTAACTACTTATCTGGTCAAATGCAAAATCTGCATTGTGTCCTGGTCCCACCAATGATAAAAAATCCTGGCCGCTGGAGGTGTTCACAAGGCTTGAGCACAAGTTCCGGGACCCCAGTGGGTATAGGGCAGAAGTGATTTCCGCTTGGGGGGTGGAGTGTCTTTACGTCTCCTCCAGCCCTGTGATCACCTCCAGCGGCCGTGATTTGTTATCAGCGGGATCGGGACACCTATGCAGAGTTTTGCATTTGTCTAGATATATAAGTAGATTCAGGTAGATTGAACTAAACTTGCGGCTGCGTAGCTTAGCGTGTTTAGGCTACGCTGCCGTAAGTTAGCTAGGCAAGTACTTGATTCTCAAAGTACTTGCCTGCTAAGTTACGGCGGCGTAGCCTAAAGCGGGCGGGCGTAAGGGTGCCTAATTCAAATGTGTCTAAGGGGGCGTGTTTTATGTTAATGGGGCTTGACCTTACGGTTTTGACTTTTTCTCTAAACTGCGCATGCGCCGGGCGCCTACATTTCCCAGTGTGCATTGCGGCTAAGTACGCCGCACGGGCCTATTGATTTCGACATGGACGTAAACGACGTAAATCCCTATTCACAAACGACGTAAAAATTTCGAATTTCGAAGCGGGAACGGCGGCCATACTTTAACATTACTATTCCATCTATTAGATGGAATAACTTTAGGCCTGATAATGCCTTACGGAAACGGCGTAAATGTACTGCGGCGGCCAGGCGTACGTTCGTGAATCGGCGTATCTACTAATTTACATATTCTACGTGGACCGCAATGGAAGCGCCACCTAACGGTCAGCTTCAATATTGCAACCTAAGACAGGACGGCGCAAGCCGTCCTATCTTAGATATGTTTAAGCGTATCTCTGTTTGAGAATACACTTAAACATAAGTCGGCGTAGATTCTGAGTTAGGTCGGCTTATCTACTGATAAGCCGGCCTAACTCTTTCTGAATCTACCTAATAGTATTTACTTAATGTAAGTTCTAACATTTTTAATAAACTGCCCATTAGATGCCCACCTTTCTATCAACACAGACAGGAGCAGTGGGGGAAATCACATGTGATTCAGACAGAAATCGCTTGCTGGTCTTTGCAGTGCAATTTTCGCCCATTTATTTTATATTGGCACAAATCGCACTGCAAACTATCGGTTTCGGTGTTGGGAGCATTTTCGCGAGTACTCATGAAAATGATCGGTATTGGCACCAATAACCCTACACCAAGTAGGATGCTCGAAAATCACTAAGAAAACCAGTAGCTGGAAATCTGGCACTTAGAAGGAAAAAAAACATCAAACGTGTTCCAGTACAGGATAATTGGTAGGAAGGAAGAAGTGGGTGACTAAAAGGGGGAGGAGGAATCTGAAAAACGCTTGAAGAAGCAACAAAGGGGGTTAACCAATTGATTTTGCCAATAGAGCTTGAAAAGTGGAAGAATCAATAAAGGCCTACCAGCATGCCCATGTGGTGCACTCCTTTACAGGGTCGGCCATCTTTTGCTTAGACTTCAATCAGCCACCTATCATTCTGTTCTTTTGTTGGACAGGCAGCCCATTGATGTCTACATAGCAGACTAGCGCTTTTATTCCATTAGAAAGCTCTCATGGTTTACCTTAATCTGAGTTCTCCATAATGCCCTGCTTTCAGTGTAGTTCCTAAAACGTGTTGTGTAAACCCCCTATTATCTCCTTCCAGCCTCTCCAGACACATTCAAACTTCAGGACCGCAATCTGTTTGGTGGCCATCTGAAACCTCTTAGTACTGCCATATTTGTTTTATCAGGCTTTCTGTTTATCAGAGGAGCCAAGCAGTGTGTGTGTGTTCCAGCATCACAACCAGACATGTTCCAGGATCACTCGTTAATTGACGAAGGAAGAAGAATGGTCTTGTATACTACAACAATGAGCATTTGACAGAATGCAGTACTGAGCAGATTGTCTGCACTTATTGTAGGCGTCTCAAAGATTTATAGACATTATAGAGGTGCGCCAATAAAGTATCTAAAGCC
Source organism: Rana temporaria (assembly GCF_905171775.1). Classification (NCBI taxonomy): domain Eukaryota; kingdom Metazoa; phylum Chordata; class Amphibia; order Anura; family Ranidae; genus Rana; species Rana temporaria. The sequence goes on along the minus strand of NC_053501.1, from coordinate 39,863,366 downwards.
AACTCCTAATTTTGGGTAAAGTAGGGGGAGGAGGGTAAAAGTGTTGTCTTATTAGGGATTTTGCTTTATTTCCTGCCCTGTAGACTCTGGAGGAAGTGAGATGATATATTTCCCATGTGAGGGAAATCGCCTCTTAGACATTTGGCACGGGAAAAACTGTCCCCATAGGAAGATGTCTCTTCTATTCCTCTTTTCACGGTAACTCAAAAAGTATCCTTGCTTTTATGTCCTCTGAAATTGGTGATCACAACAGCTAGTGAGAGAACACAGACGGCAGTAAAAACTTAACAGAGGTTCTGGCCTTTTCACGGCACCCCAGCAGCCCTTTACCTCAGTAGAACAGCCGTGGCATAGTTTAGGGCCCATTTGCTTTAAAAGAGTAGTATGGGATTTCTCTTCCCCAATCATACTTGCCTAGGTGGATGCAGCATTGGTTTCACAGAGAACCGAGTGATCTAACAGTGTCGAACTCTCGGTTCTCATAGCTCCTTGAGCAGAGAGCTGGTGACTATCAATCCCCGTTCTCTGCTCTACCCCCCTCGCTCACTGGAGCGCTGGGCTGTGAAGGGGGCGGGAGTGTCTGGCTCAAGCTCTCAGCGGCTTGCTGAGCCGCTGAGTTGGGTGCCAGTCCAGGCATGTGGGTGGATCCTGACTTCATTGTCGCGATCTTGCCCGAGCCTGGGCCAGCTCTTAGACGTCAGCCGACAGTGGGCTTAAGCCCACTGTCTGCTGAAAACGGGTCACAGGAGTGCAGTAGTAGTACAGCCAGAAGGCAGCCTATTGAAATTATCATATGCCAACTCACCAAAAGGCCCGGTTCACACCTTGTGTAATGCAAGAACCCTGCGAATCCACTGCGGGTTCCCGCATCGCACCGACTCGCACTGCCGTTCACACTGCCATATGCGAACTGATGGGGCGTGTCATTCTATGTTAACGACGCCCCCATTTCAGCTCGCGTATCGCACTGCAAATGACAGTTTGGACATGAATCGGATCGCATGCATATGTGTGAATCGCCCAAAAGGTCCCAAAATCAAATGTTCCACAAAATTTGGGATTTTAAATTCGGGACACAGTGTGACCATGCTGGTATTTGAAATCAGAAGAATCAAAAGAATCAAGGGAGATTTAAACATCATGCAGGAGACGGGGAGAGAGAGGTAAAAATTAGGGTGACTCCATGGACTTTAGGGTTAGTACAGCTATCCTTTTTTTTTTTTTTTTTTTTTTAAGATCTGAGTGCACCTTTAAATGACAGCTGTACCTTTTTGGAGCCGCAATGTCGACCAAAAAAACTCCCCGAATTTCCCCAAAATTAAGCCCGGGTCTTATATTAATTTTCGCCACCAAAAACACAGTAGGGCTTATTTTCGAGGTAGGGCTTGCCATTTAATGTGCTTTCTTCTCTCCCACTCTCCCTCCCTGCCTGTCAGGAATCCCCAGTGTGAATAATGGTAAAAGTGGTTGTAAAATGCTAGAATCCTCTCTATTACTGTATTGTATAATGTAAAGGGTGTATGTTTCTGTAATCGAATTAAGTCAAATACCTTCTTATAGCGTCGCTCTGCGCTTCAGTGACTTGCCTGAGCTGTCGTCCCCGCTCCGAGCACTGAACAAGGCGGGGCCAAGATCCCCCGCTGACAGCCAGGACTATAGAAGGGGAGAGCAGCGGGAGATCAGCTGAGCACTATAAGAAGGTATTTGACTCAATTAGATTACAGAAATACCTTTTACATTAGAGGATACATAGAGAGAATTTTAGCAGGTTACAACCACTTTAAACTAGGTCTTTTTTTAGCAGCCCTCCCTAAATATCACAGTAGGTCTTATTTTCGGGGAAACGCGGTAGCTTTTAAATGGAACATGTACCACATTTGGCCACTAGATGTAGCGAAGTATCATGAGAATTTCCTATAACCCTTAGCACCATCTAGTAACCAAATGCAGTATTTTCAGTTCAAAATCAATTATTTACATTCGAACAGCAAAGGGTATAGCCTTTTTTGCTCCATTTTAACAGAACAAATGTACATGCACATTCACTGGGTGCCTGGCTTTAACAAATACTTTATAAATCACCCCAATATTATTCTCTCGGCTTAAAGGGTCACTAAAGGAATTTTTTTTTTTAGCTAAATCGCTTCCTTTACCTTACTGCAGTACTGGTTTCATGTCCTCATTGTTCGTTTTTGCTTTGAAGTAGCTGTAATTCTGCTGTGATCTCCACACTTCCTGGTTGCCTGTTTCCTTATAACCATCATACTGGGAGATTTTCACGGTGGTCTAAGCTGTCATTACTGTGTGTCTAAAACTCCTCAGAACCAATCGGATTCATTTTAAAAACAAAACACTGCCCTGGATTTGTTTGTTTTTGTTCTGTGAGTCTTCCCGACTCACCTCTCACCCGGAACTTCATGTATGTACCTTTAAAACCGAAAGTGAAACTGAGGCACATTATATGATAGATTAAATTCAATTTTTAATCATTTTTAAAAGCAATCAGTTAACTTTTATGTCTCTATACCCAATAAACAGTAATTTCAGCAAAATTTTTTTTTTCCTTTAGTGACCCTTTAAATGCACTTGGAAAGATCTTAGCGAGGGGTGATTATCTTTCACCCTTGCTCTTCAAATACCAGCATGGTCACACTGTGTCCCGAATTTAAAATCCCAGCAAGTATACACAAGGTTGATGGAAATTTAGTATGAAATGGAAAATAAATTATGCGCAGCATAGATTAAAGCTGGAATATAGATTTCCCTACAGATATTTCACTGTGCCGTGTTTGTATTCTTAGCCTTTTTGGAAGGAAGAAGGAGCTCGGTGAGGAATAAGTGGCAGTTGGCATTAGTTTGCATGACCCATGACAGGTGGTAGTTTCTTAGAGATGTTCTGACACACTCCATTGTGTACATTCATCTGCTGTTGTGGATTGGCAGTTGATAGGAAGTACATAATGATGCTAAAGCACAGCAGTTTGACCTCTGTATTACATGTTATATTCAGTTAAGCGATCTAAAAATAACTGCTTTTACTAAATTCAGCCTCATACCTAGATATAGCAATTGTCTTCCAACTGCTGCAGCGTACATTCCTACATGCATTTTACCAAGTACAAGACTGAAGGGATTGATTGGTAATGAATAATACATGAAGGGAATAGTGAAGGTTTTTTTTTTTCCTCTCTGCGCAAATCCAGCCGCATTTCTCCTGAATGCAGCTACTAATTGGACATCTTTCAGCACAGTCAATAATAATGCCGCCCTGGATTACGCCAGTGTTTACCACACTTGCGGAGATTAAGAACTTGTCAGGAAGATATTAAATGAGGCTCAGGAAATGCTTTATGTTGGGATTTAGATGTGTCACTCTATAAGAATAACTATGCTTTACATCATTGGAAAAAATGCAGATGGGCTGCGTAAAGTACAGAGCGTTCCATCCTATTGTCTATCTTTAATTAAAGGGGAAAGTAAAATGAGAAGCAGTGTACCTATATTTAATGAACTACTTTATGAAACTTTCAGGAACTTATAATGCTATTCACAAATCATTGTACGCGTAGCAAGCTGATCAGGTCTGGCACAGGCATACTGACCTTTAAACAGGTTCCAGGTAGGTAGACACATCAATGGCTGACAATAACAGAAGTGAAAGGTTGATCATAATAAGAACAGACAAGCAAAGTACATACACAATGCCAGTAATACAGGGTATGAATAGTCAGACAGACCTCTATCCAGGGCATAAGCAGACACACTAAAACTGGCCATGCACAGATACACCATAATCCAATTCCTCTATCCACACTATACAGCAGGGTTGCCCAACCAGTGGCCCGGGGGCCACATGTGGCCCGCGGAGCCCTCTGATGTGGCCCGCGACCTCCTGCTCTGGGATGGAATAGAATATAATAGAAGTCTATTGCAAAGTGCAGAAAAGCCAAACGTACACTGAATTGCACCCGGGGTGCGGGTAAACTGCATTGCATCAGTGTAAAAGCAACCATGGGCCCCTTTCACATGGTCAGTCCGACCCAATTGGACCCTCCATTCACCTCTAAGGAGTGGCAGATGTAAACCTACTTGTGTCCTACCTCCAAACTGATCAGGCTGTGTCTGTGTCCGCTCTGCCATCCGCCCGCTCCACTGATTGTGGCCCGCGACCAGTTACCAAGTCGCTTAAGTGGCCCTTGCGCTTCAAAAGGTTGGGCACCCCTGCTATACAGCATGGATGGTCGAATCTCCCGCTGTGACTGTTGTTTTTTCATAGCCCCCCCAGCTGTCAAACAACCTGAACAGTGACTTCATCTTTTTTGACAACAATTTACTCTCCTGCTCCCTACTCCCTACTCCTTCCAGAGGGATGTCAGATGGGAGACAGTTGACATCTGACATGGCCCCCCACAGACTAAACTTTGGCCTCAGGAACCAGCCAAAATGCGTATAGCAGGGATGACATACTCAACATTGCAGGCCGCATCAGCATTTATGGTTGCACTGAAAGGGCCAGTTGTAATCGGTAAGACTAGATGTCCAGAGCACCCCCCCCCCCACCATCAGAAGACTTACCCACCCTCTCTTGCATCACAGTGCACTCCCTTACCTTCTTCTGGGAAGTAGCTGGGGGGCAGAGCTGGGAAGCAGAAGGTGCAGATACCCGTCTCTCCCTTTTACCCCTTAATCTGAGCGCTTGCCTACACATTTTTCCTTCTAACCCTTTTCCACCCTTGGTTATAGTATACCTGAGTTCTTTACTATATAATAAATATTCCCTGTTTACTAACATAATTTCATATATCAACGCAACACTATGTCCGAATCCTTTCAAAGCCATCTTTTACTTGGACACTTCCTTTACGTTTCTCAAATTAGGCTGACTAAGCTTTTCGGCGGAGATTTACCTTCGCTTTTTGTTATGTTACAGCTATGGTTATCTATTGCCTTCCTGTCTGTTCTTTATATCCAATATTTGAGACAATCTGTATATGTGTATATATATATATATATATATTAGGGTTGTCCCGATACCACTTTTTTAAGACCGAGTACAAGTACCGATACTTTTTTTCAAGTAGTCGCCGATACCGAATACCGATACTTTTTTTAAATGTCATGTGACCGTTTTCAAACCACAATACAGACTAAGGATATTTTCTTTAGAATTATGAAGAACTGGTACATCATGGTGTGGGGCTGTTTTTTAGCATACGGTACTGGAAAACTACATATCATTGAAGGAGTGATCACTGCCAGTGCCACCTATCAGTGCAGCTCATCGGTGCCAGTGCCCAAAAGTGCAGCTAGCCAGTGCCACCTATCAGTGCAGATCAGTGCCCATTAGTGCATCAGTGCAGGGAGGCAGCTTATACTCGGTATCGGTCCCGATACCGATACTGGTATCGGTATCGGGACAACCCTAATATATATATATATATATATATATATATATATATATATATATATATATATATATATATATATATATATATATAAACTGTCATTGTACTTTAGCTTATGAAACTGTATATCATTTGTTTGAAATTTTCCGTTTATTGTAAACTCATGTAATTATATTATTACATTGCTTGTATTACATTTTACTTTCAATAAAAATAATTTGAAAAAAAAAAAGAAGGAGCAGGGTCTGGAGAAGGACCAGAGGAGGGCTGGAGTCTGCTGAATGCCAAGACTAGGGAAGGCAGAGATGAGGGGGTGCTGAGACTGCATAGAGAGGCACAGGATCTGTATGTAGGACTTCTGTCGTCCTCTCTGCTGCTGATTGCTGAGACAAGGTTGGGGCAGAGACGAGGGGGGTGCTGTAGTAGTCAGAGAGGTACGTGGGCCACATGAAATGGCCTAGTGGGCCAGTGTTTGATGCATGTGGCGTATAGTGTATGGTATGGCATGGGTGCTCAACCTGTGGCCCTCCAGCCATTTGCGAAACTACAAGTCCCATGAGGCATTGCAAGTCACTGACAGTTACAAGCATGACTATTAAAGGCAGAGGCATGATGGGAATTGTAGTTTTGCAACAGCTGGAGGGCCACAGGTTGAGCACCCATGGTGTATGGCCAGCTTCACCTGTTAATCAGACACAAGCTGAATGTCCAGCAGTCTATTTAGGAACTCTTAATTGAGACAGATGTGCACAGCGAAGACCTGAGCAGCAGTGTTGTGTAACAGTCAGCAGATGGCGAGGTTCAAAGCTTATTATTTCATGATTTAGGCAAGATTAAAATAAAATGACTCTCTAAATGCAGGTAACATTGCAGCATTAAAGAAACAAAAAAAAATGGCCGACAACAAGATATCTGTGAAAGTGATTCTCCAAGTTATTGGAAAAATGTTTTTGGCAGATGTCACATAAAATGATGCATAAAAACATTCCTGTTTGCTTACCCAAAATCGTTTAGATAAAGATTATTTAATGAAAGTCCCTGAACAGTTGCTGCATAGGGCAGAATAATAACTGGGAGTTTCCCTACTGCTTTGTCTGGAAGGCACATACTGCACATTATTTTGGTATTTGGCTTAGGAGAATATTTGGTTTACATATTGACAAATCTTTTAAACCATAAAAATGAAGACTGGTGGGGTGGAGGTTGAGGGGTGAGGGTAAGGGTTATTCTAGAACAGGGGTGCCCAACCAGTGGCCCGGGGGCCACATGTGGCCCACGGAGCCCTCTGATGTGGCCCGCGACCTCCTGCCTCGGTATGGAATAGAATAAAATACTGTTATTATGGGTTAAGATTACTAAAATCAGTGTATATATGGGCAAATCTGTTCTGCAGTGCTTACTGGGCTGCTTTCAAACTGATCTGCAGGTAAACAGCAGTTTACTTGCGGGGTTATCTGCACTGAGCCATAGACTTCTGTTATTACCTGCAAGTTTTGTGAGCTTTCTGAAAGTGCACCAAACCTGCAGGGTATAAAAGAAGTCTATTGCAAAGTGCAGGAAAGCCAAGGGTACACTGCGTTGCACCCATGGTGCTGGTAAACCACAGCACATCAGTGTGAAAGCAACCTTGGGCCCCTTTTACACGGTCAGTTCGACAGCCCGACCAATTGGACCCTCCATTCACCTCTAAGTAGTGGCAGACACAAACTGCTAAAAAGTATAGTGGGCTGTATCCGTGTCCGCTCTGCATATGCAGAGCAGACACGGACATCCCATCCACCTGCTATGCTCATTGTGGCCTGCGACCGGCTACCAAGTCGATTAAGTGCTCTCGCTCTTCAAAAGGTTGGGCATCCCTGTTCTAGAACATCAATGTCATTAGAAACTATAGAAACAGATCTTCAAAACATAACTTTTTTTTTTGTACACTGAAATTGATATGTCCTTTACATTTACTTGTAAGACCTTCAAATTATGAATTGAAATTACATCGATAGACTTCAGCAGTTATAAAGACCACAGTGACCAATCAATGACATCATAAATTATACATGGCTTCATTCTATTGATTGAACTTTCAAACAGACCCGTTTAATGTCGGTAATGTCACTAAAAACTATGTACACCCTCATGATGGAAGACGTTCTTAAATCTTTATTATAATATCTTTCAGCAGAGCTACATGAAAATAAACTAAACGTGTGAGCTGGATGAAATGGTCGAAGATATTAAAGTGATACTATGGGTTCAGTTATTATTTTTAACATGTCATACTTACCTCCACTGTGCAGTTAGTTTTGCACAGAGTGGCCCCCGATCGTCCTCTTCTGGTGTCCCACGTCGGCTCCTCCCCACAATAGCTAACCCCCTCTGGGAAGTTCTCTCCCTAGGGGTTACCTTGCGGGCGCACTCCCGTGTTATACACTCGGCGTACAAAGCCGCTGAGTGTATGACACGGCCCTGACCCCCTGGCGGCCGCATCATTGGATTTGATTGACAGCAGCGGGAGCCAATGGCTGTGCTGCTATCAATCTATCCAATGAAGAGCCAAGAAGCTGTGGGGAGAACGACGCAGGATCGCGCCCATGGAAATTCAGGGCTCAGGTAAGTAAAACGGGGGGGCTGGAGGGCCAGGCACAGCAAGGTGTTTTTCCACCTTAATGCATGGGATGCATTAAGGTGAAACAACACAAGGGTTTACAACCCCTTTAACAACTTGCCTACTGGGCATTTTCACCCCCTTCCTGCCCAGGCCATTTTTCAGCTTTCGGCGCTGTCACACAATTGTGCGGTAATGCAACACTGTACCCAAATGAAATTTTTATCATTTTTTTCCCACAAATAGAGCTTTCTTTTGGTGGTATTTGATCACCTCTGCGGTTTTTATTTCTTGCGCTATAAACAAAAGAAGAGGGACAAGTTTAAAAAAAACACAATATTTTGTACTTTTTGGTATAATAAATATCCATTTTTTTTTTAACTAATTTTTTCTCAGTTTAGGCTGATATGTATTCTTCTACATATTTTTGGTAAAAAAAAAATCGCATTGATTTTTATCGTGACTGTGATATTGCGGCGGACACATCGGACACTTTTGACACATTTTTGGGACCATTCACATTTATACAGCGATCCCTGCTATAAAAATGCATTGATTACTGTATAAATGTGACTGGCAGGGAAGGGGTTAACACTAGAGGGTGATCAAGAGGTTAATGTGTTCCCTAGGGAGTGATTCTTACTGTGGAGGGAGGGGAGTGACTGGGGGAGGTGACCGATGGTTGTCCCTATGTACAAGGGACACACCGTCGGTCCCCTCTCCCTGACAGGACGTGGATCTGTGTGTTTACACACACAGATCCACGGTCCTGCTCAGTTACTGGGCAATCGTGGGTGCTCGGCGGCCATAGCCACGCGCGCCTGGTCCCCAGTGATGCACCCGCCCCCTAGTGGATTAAAAAGGCGCAACGTCATATGACGTCCACCCAGAACAATAGGGTCTGCCTCCCGCCGTCATTTGAAGGTTGGGGGGGGTCACTGCTGGCAGACCAGAAGATGGGGGGTCACTGCTGGCAGGCCAGAGGATGGGGGGCGGGATCAAAGCTGAAAGGCCAGAGGAGACGGGGGTCACTGCTGGCAGGCCAGAGGATGGGGGTTACTGCAGCAGGCCAGAGGATGGGGGGGGGGGGTCACTGTAGGCCAATGGACGGGGCTGGGGGAGGATATTGCTGGCAGGCCAGAGGATGGGGGTCACTCCTAGCAGGCCAGACAATGGTGGGGGGTCACTGCTGGCAGGCAAGAGGATGGGGGGGGGGGAGTCATGGCTGGCAGACCAGAGGATGGGGGGGTCACTGCTGGCAGATCAGATGATGGGGAGGGTCGCTGCTGGCAGGCAAGAGCTGCTGGCGCTATATACATTTTGTATAATAATAATGATAATTAGAAGATAGAGGAGCGGTTCAGGCAGCCACCCCTACCCGTGTGGGTCCTCTGCTGACCTGATCATCTATTTAGCTGGGCAGTACATTTACAAGGAGACGGGAAGTGCAGCTATCTGCAGTATAGTTTAGTGCAGGGGTCTCCAAACTGCCGCCCAAGGGCCAGATGTGGCCCTTTGCTAGCCTTTATCCGGCCTTTGGGGCACAATTCCTCCCACTGGCATGAGGCACTATTCCTCCCATTGACACCAACAATGGGGCACTATATTATCCACTAATACCAATGATGGGATACTATTCCTCCTACTAATAGGGGGAATACTCCCCTTCCTATTGACTACCAACCCTGAGGCCATATTTGTCCTCACTGATGCCGGGCCCGTGACATTTTCCTCCCTTGCTGGCCCCAATCCGGCCCTCCTAAAGTCTGAAGGGCAATAAAGTGACCCTTTGTTTGAAATGTTTGGAGACAGGCAGAGTGTTCGAAGTGGGGGCAGTTGACTTTGGGGGGCACACCTACAATCTGGGTTGGCATTGCCCACTCCAGTGCCCTCTAGATCCAACCATGGTTTGTGAATGCGCACTTTTGCCAGTTTCAGAGACATAAAATAAAGTAAAATGTTGTGTTTTGCTGACACAAGCCTTTTATTCAAGGAAATTATATTTATTAGCTCAAATGATTCTAAGTGAAAGGTATTGTTTAGGCAGAGTGTTATTGATTCATCCTTGATGAAGCACTTCAGACTGTGATCCAATAAAATTCTACGTAAAGGAAAAAGGTTGGCTAGAATATTAAATGGAAGGTGGCAGAACTTTGAAATGTGTCGGTTCTGGAGAGACAGGTCACATGATTTATTATTTTTTTTTTAATGATTTTTTTTTATTATCTTTTTTTATTATGATTTAATATCTTCTTAATCTCCCACAAGACTCCTTAACTACTATATATACTATATACAGTCGTATTTACCGCAATATTCGGCCGCTAGCAGTGCGGTTTTAACCCTTGCTATCGGCCGAAAAAGGGTTAAAACCAGGCTTTCGCACTGAAGACTGCAGGGCACAATTTTTTCAGTCGAAATAGCAACGCTATTTTTAGCGCTAAACCGGTTGAAAAACGTGTCGGTGTGAAAGGAGCCTAAAGCGCTGCAAAGAAGCTGCTTGCAGGACTTTTTTTTATGCCCTGCCAGCGCAGCGCCTCAGTGAGAGAGAGAGAGAGAGAGACTTGTAAAGCGCAACACATGCAAACTGAATCGCCTCTGGGCGCTGTATCCATTTCATGGGTAAGGAACCCCTTGACCTCAGAAGAGATGGGTTTTAATCTTTCTCCTGAAGGCCAAGTGGTCCGACTCCAGTCGGATGGTGGTTGGTAGTGCATTCCACAGGCGAGGTCCCTGGACTGCAAATCTTCGATCTCCTTTGGACTTGTATCTGGCCTTGGGTATCTGGAGGAGGTTTTGATTGGTGGATCGCAGAATGCGATTGGGGTTATGGGCTTTTATTTTTTCGCATAGATATTGGGGGGAGTTTCCTTGAATACACTTATGTATTAGGCAGAGTGCCTTGAAAGTGATTCTGTCTTTTACTGGCAACCAATGAAGGGATCTCAGTGAAGGTGAGATTGATTCCCATGTTTTTTTCCCAGTCACTAGTCGAGCGGCTGTATTTTGAACGACTTGCAGACGAGTGATTTGGTATTTGGGGAGTCCTAGATAGAGGGCATTTGCGTAGTCGAGTCTGGAATTGATGATTGTTCCCACCACGACTGCAATGTCCTCTTTCGGGATAAAGGGCGTGAGTCTGCGTAGGTGGCGCAGCAGATGGTGGGATCCGCTGACTACTGACCCTATTTGTGCATCCATTGTCATGTAGGTATCGAAAATGACTCCGAGACTTTTGACTTTGGTGCTGGGGGTGATAGTTTTACCCAGAATGGCTGGGCGAGTCCATGTTGACGCGGGGTGATTTTTCCGGTTAGCGTGAAACAGGAGAAGTTCTGTTTTCGAACCATTGAGTTTAAGATAACTGTTTTTCACCCAGTTATCTATTAGAGTGAGGCATTTCTCTAGTCCAAGAGAATGATCCTTTTTGTTGCAGATGCGGAAATACAGTTGTGTGTCGTCTGCATAGGAGTGGTAAAGTAACTTCTGGTTACTGATGATTTCAAAGAGAGGGCGAAGATAGATATTAAACAATACGGGCGATAAGGGAGATCCCTGAGGGACTCCGCATGACACCGTACGTTTTTCAGAAGTGAAAGACCCCAGTTTCACTATTTGTGATCGGTTTTCCAAGAAGGAGGAGAACCAGGGTAAAACACATTCAGCGACTCCGGCTACTTCAGCTAGCCTAGCCAGTAGTAGTCCGTGGTCTACAGTGTCAAAAGCCGCGCTTAGGTCCAGCAGTACCAGGAGACAAGATTCTCCTTCGTCTGCGGCCTCTAGAGCGTCATCCCATATTTTGAGCAGCGCCGTTTCTGTTCCGTGACCCGGACGGAAGCCTGATTGAAACGGATCGAGTAATTTATGGGTGTCTAAATGCAGTTGCAGCTGTTGTACAACTACTTTCTCCATTACCTTGGAGAAGACATTTAGAGCTGTTATGGGCCTCCGGTTGTTTGGGTCTTTGGGGTCGAGGGTAGTTTTTTTTAGAATTGGTTTTATTGTACCTTGTTTTAGCAAGGTGGGCACCATGCCCTCCTTGAATGATTGGTTAATGAGCTGCGTGATAGCTGGTGCCAGTATATCGGCACTTTCTTTCAGCAGTTTAGTGGGGATGATATCATTGGGTGCTCTGGTTTTCACATTAGGATTGCAGATGCGGCTTCTTTCAGACGCTTTACAGTCGCTTTTTTTAACGCTAAGAACCCTTTCACACTGGGGCGTTTTTCAGGCGCTTTAGTGTGAAGGCGCTTTTTTTAATGCTAAAGCGCTTGAAAAACGCCCCAGTGTGAAAGGGGTCTTTATGTATTTCATCTGTGTATTGAGCTGTTTGACTGGATTTCAATTTTAATAAAACGGATGTGTGTATATATCAGAAAACACTTTGCAGTTAAAGCTTTCACTGTGAGCCAATGCGGAGAGAATCTTTATTGAGTTAAAGGAAGACTTTGGAGAAAACACAGCAGGCTTCTAAACATGCAGCGAAGAGACGGTTGTCTTGGATCTCGGCTTCTTTCATGTAGTGTTATTCCAAAATACAAATGTGTACATTTCTGAATCTGCAATAAAAGATCAAGCCTCCCTGTGATGCTGCTCTGGCTCTTCTTGCATTGGACTCCATTTTTATTTCACATATTGCAGTTCAATCTGGTAGTAGAATGTTATCACCTATAGAATGCAGTCATCAGAAATTGTGCTTTTTGGTGCAGAATTTGTCGCATTTTGCCACAATCCATGTATTTTTACGATTTCCAGCTGTCCCACGCAGTACAGGCAAAAAATCTGCCCTCTGACTTTTCTCTTTCTCCAACGCGGCACAGTGAAATACAGAAGGGCCTTATTTCTAATTGTTATGCATCCCTTCTGAATATCTATTTGGAGGTAAACCACTGTAGAGAGTCCGATGTGGGAGACTTTTTCGGTGAACAGTGGGAAAATGTGCTTATAAAGTGGATAGAAACCCATTTTTTTTTTAATTAAGGCTTTCACCTTGTACAGTATAGGCTTTCACCTTGTACAGTATAGGATTTCATGTCATCTATGCCCAGTCTTGCCACAAAGAGTTAATCCAGCTCTGAGCAATCTTCTTATCTTTTTTTTTTTTTCCACTGAGATAAAAACTGACAGACAGAGAAATAGGAGTCGGTTCTTCCCCCTTGCTGTGAGTGACAGGTGATTTACATATCTCATGCAGGAGCCTGGGAAAGACATTGGCCCGGATTTACAAAGCACTTGCGCCGACGTATCTCAAGATACGCCACGTAAGTGCAAATGTGCGCCGTCGTATCTGTGCGCCGGACCCACAAACTAAGATGCGCCTAAAAACAGGCTTAATCCCGCCGACGTAACTTGCCTACGCCGGCGTAGAGTGGACGCATGGTGGTGCTCCCATTGATCAGCCATTCAAATATGCAAATGAGGAAAATACGGCGATTCAGGAACGTACGTGCGCCCGAAGCAGGCTACGCGATATGCGTGTAAGTTGTACGTCCGGCATAAAGTTAAGCCCCATAAAGGAGGTGCAACTCAGTAGCAGACATGCAAAGGTCTGCACCAGGGAATACAAGCCGGCGTATTTTACGTATATTGCGTCGGACGTGTGTCTGGCTGGGCGTAGGTTACGTTCACGCCGTAGGCAGTTGGTTACTTAATGCTGGTTATAACCATCTGACTTTGGAGTGTGCAATAATAATGCTCTATTGGCACTGTCATTTCTGTTTTCAGCCACTAGGTGGGGCTGTATGTTTTCTTTAGTGCGCTTTATGCTCTGCAGTTGAAAGCTGTAATTGCCTATTTGATTTCTTTTTTGTACATTACAACTTTGCATTCTTTTGTGAGTGTTTATGAAACTTGTATGCTTAAAGGGTTTGTAAAGGAATTTTTGTTTTTTATCTTAATAGCTCCCTTTACCTTAATGCAGTGCTGTTTTCATGTCCTCATTGTTCGTTTTTGCTCTCAAGTTGCTGTAATTCTTCTCTGATCTCCACACTTCCTGGTTGTCTGTTTCCTGATGACCACAGTACTGGGAGCTTTCTCTCTGTGGTCACTAATCAAGGAGGTGTGATTACTGTGGGGCAGATCCACAAAGATCTGCCTATCTTTAGGCAGACGTAGCGTATCTAAGATACACTACGCCACTGTAACTTACTTTTTCTTCTTGTGAATTCTCAAAGAATCCGCGCGGTAAGTTACGGCGGCGTAGTGTATCTATTGCGGCGTAAGGGCGCGCAATTTCAAATGGGAGTGATGGGGGCGTGTTCTATGCAAATACGTCGTGACCCGACGTAATCAACGTTTCTTTTTAAATGGCGCATGCGCCGTCCTTAAAATATCCCAGGGTGCATTGCGACAAAGTACGCCGCAAGGACGTATTGGTTTCGACATGAAAGTAAATTAGACGCGGGAACGACGGCCATACTTAACATTGAGTACGCCACCATATAGCAGCTTTAACTATACGCAGGAAAAAGCCAAACGGAAACAACGTAAAAAAATGCGACGGCCGCTTGTACGTTCGTGGATAGTCGGTAAATAGCTAATTTGCATACTCGACGCGGAAACGCCACCTAGCGGATGCCAAAAAATTGCATTTAAGATCCGACGGCGTACTAAGGCGTACACCTGTTGGATCTAACCCAGATGCCGTCGTATCTTGTTTTGTGGATACAAAACAAAGATACGACTTGGGAAATTTAAAATTACGCCGGCGTATCAATAGATACGCCGGCGTAATCCTTTTGTGGATCTACCCCTGTGTGTCTAAAACCCCACAGCACCAATCAGTTTAGTTTTCCAAACCATCACTGCCCTGTATTGGCTCTGTGGCTCTGTACAGCAGAGGCAGGAAACAACATGCAAAAACGAAACTAGAAACTACAGGTACATTATATGATTGATTTTTATCTATTTTTAATCGTTTTTAAAAGGAATCAGTTAACTATTATGTCTCCTAACCCTGTAAACAGTCATTTCAGCAAAAAATGTTTTTCCTTTACAACTCCTTTAAATGTGATCAAATAAAACTTTCTTCTGATTTGAAAAAAAAGAAGAAATTGTGCTTTTTGTGGGTTCTGATTTGTAACCATCAGTACAGATGCTCCTTCTGAACCAAGCATGATTAAAATGGAAGATGTACATTAATTTTGCATGTGACATAATTAAAATGCAGGGCTTATGCTGCTGCTGCTTACAATCAGAAACTGCTCATGCAACCTTTTATTTTGCTTTTCTATTGCACATTTTCTTTAGTACATTTGAAGCTTTTTATAAGAGTTACATGGGCATGCTGACCACCGTCTAAAATGCTAATTGCCTGTCTGTCTCAGGCTTTAAAAATGAGGAGAGGGGGCAGGAGAGCATTTTCTTCAGAAGAAGAGGTCATAAATCGAAGCCTGCTAGTTTCCTCAGTATAGGTTTTCGTAAAACTGAGAACTCAACAACCAGCTAAACACATTCCCAGGTCAGCAAAGCAAAAATTGTACAAACTGTTACTGTTAAAGCGGTCCTCCACCCTAAAGTGGAGTCCCGCTGATCGGAACCCTCCCCCCCTCCGGTGTCACATTTGACACCTTTCAGGGGGGAGGGGGGTGCAGACACCTGTCTAAAGACAGGTATTTGCACCCACTTCCGGCCACACGATACGGGCGAAAGACGGGCATTCCGTCACATCCCGTCTGTCGCCCGTTGTGTGCTGGGAACACTCGGCTCCCAGCACACAGCGTGTGAGCCAATCGGCGGGCGCAGCGCGACTCGCGCATGCGCCGTAGGGAACCGGGCAGTGAAGCCGCAGCGCTTCACTTCCTGGTTCCCTCAGCGTGGATGGCGGGGGAAGCAGCAGAGTGACGAGCGATCGCTCGTGCTCTGCTGCGATCGGCGCTGGACTCCAGGACAGGTAAGTGTCCTAATATTAAAAGTCAGCAGCTGCAGTATTTGTAGCTGCTGACTTTTAATATTTTGTTCCCATGGCACATCCGCTTTAATTGTTCTTCGCAGCCTCAGCCTGAATAGGAAAGCCTGTTGGCTGCAAGCAGCTGCAGAGTGGGACCCTTGCTCTCTGTAGGGGCAAAACTCATGCTCCCTTCTACCCTTTGCAGCATGCTTACAGTAGGCAGAATGTTCTAATCATATGATGTCTGCTTGTTATAAAAAACAAACTGTAAGACTTTGAATACGTTTTGAGGCCCATGAAATGTATTTATCTGATTTAAAGTGTTTTTTTTCCCCCTAAAAAAATTAAAACAAAATATGGATCCTGTTCTTTTAAAGCAGGTTATACAGCACAGTGCTTGTGCTGTGTAATTTGGTCTCCTGTATCACATGAAATACCTGGAGGCTCCTGCCTGGTTCTTCGCTCCCCCCTGTAATATGGCCACGGTTTATCATGGCTGCTGAGCCCTGACACCGTGGTCAATTTACGTGCCTCCTTCATCCGCTGCCCTGCTCTCCATGCTCTTCTCCCCCCTCCCTGCCTGTCGGCTCGTGACAGTGCCCACCCCTCTGCACCTTTTTAAAAAAAAAATACCTTTTAACCTTTATATACAATCCTCTCTGTTTTCTAACGCTAGGTGCCCCTGTGTACATGTTTTTTTTTTAAAATGCCATCTATACCTGATTTCAGAGTTGGGCTCACGTGACCGGCCCCCTCTCTCCTCCTTCCCTCCCTACTGACGTCAGTGGGGGATTCTTGGGCCCTCCCCCTGCAGTTGTCAGATCATGAGAGGGGAGACCTGTCTGGTCACGTGAGTGGCGCTCTGAAATCAGGTATAGATGGCATTTTTTTAAATAAAGCATGTACACAGGGCCACCTAGCGTTCTAAAACAGAGAGGATTGTATAAAGGGGGCAGAGTGACTTAACAACCACTTTAATGTGAAAGTTCAATTGGGGTTCAAACAGTTGTTGAGAAATGTACTTATTTTCTATAAAGAAGATATTTTCCTCAACGGAACAAAACCTGCACAGTTGTCCAAGGCATGCACCAATACACTGAACGGAGCCCCAGGGATTTAGACATCATGTCAGGTTTAATGTGCAATACCATATGCCTTTTATGAACTTGGCAATGGGATTTACGGATAAGTAATCTTGCAGTGTAAACATTGTTACGCTACCTGCCTACAAGTAATAACCTAAATTTTCCTGATTCTTTTAAAGTAAGCCTGAATGCCACATTGGTGTGTTTTGGATAATTGTGTTTGCAGTTTATGTAGATTAAAGTTTATATTGTGTACTGTGTGTATATGTGTGTGTGTGTGTGTGTGTATGTGTGTATATGTGTGATTGGTGTGTGTGTGTGTATATATGTATATATGTGTGTGTGTGTGTATATATATATATATATATATATATATATATATATATATATATATATATATATATATATATATACAATGTGTGTGTGTGTGTGTGTGTGTGTGTGTATATATGTGTGATTGGTGTGTGTATATGTATATATATATATATATATATATAAAATATATATATATATATGTGTGTGTGTGTGTATATATGTGTGTGTGTGTATATATATATATATATATATGTGTGTGTGTGTGTGTGTGTGTGTGTGTATATATATATATATATATATATATATATATATATACACACACACATACATACATACACACACACACACACACACACACACACACACACACACACACACACACACACACACACACACACACATACACATATATATATATATATATATATATATATATATATATATATATAAAATATATTTTTTATTTCGGTTGGAAACTACAGTAGTTCATGTAGAATATAATTGCTAAATTTCTATAATTATACAGGATTTATATAGTGCCAACAGTTTGTGCTTTACAATATAAAGGGAGACAGTACATTTAAAATACAATTCAATACAGAAGGAACAACTAAATATAACTGGTGCTCCTTCTTTTTGGGCTAATAAAATATGCAATTTTTTCTTGAATAAATCATGTGTAATTGCTAAATTCCTGTGCAAAGCTATAAAAATAAATACAGTAAATATACAGTGGGTATAGAAAAAAAATCACCCACTTTAAAATAATTACATTTTGTTGCTTTGCAGACTGAAATGAAGATGCACAGTTTTTGTTTAATCCAGCTATAATTTACTCAGTAAAACTTATAACATCCAAGTAAAAGAAATAAGCCTTACTGTACCACATAGATAAAACTGACAGACTCAGATTCCTCACCCTCTCTGAGGTCCACGGTGGGCGCAACTAACCCACCCGCAATTGCAGTGGAAATAACTCCAATAGAGACCGTGGGTCCCTATTGTACCAATATAGGCGCGTATGGGACATCACCACTAAAACATTAACGACCCCTAAACACAATGGGCTAGATTCAGAGAGGAGATACGCCGGCGTATCTCCAGATACGCCGTCGTATCTCTGAGTCCGGCCGGTCGTGTCTATGCGCCTGATTCATAGAATCAGTTATGCATAGATTTCCCTAAGATACGACCGGCATAAGTGTTTTACACCGGCGTATCTTAGGCTGCATATTTATGCTGGCGGTGACGAAAAACACAACGACATGCTGAAAAAAACGAAGTTCAATGCTTCCAAGCATGCGTCGACTTGATTCTGAGCATGCATGGATTTTTAACCGATGGACGTGCCTACAAACGATTGTTGTTTTTTTTCTATCGGTTAGGTATCCATCGGTTAAATTTAAAACAAGATTGCTTTTTTTTAACCTATGGATAAATAACCGATGGGGCCCACACACGATCGGTTTGGTCCGATGAAAACGATCCATCAGACTGCTCTCATCGGTTTGACTGATCGTGTGTACGAGGCCTTACACCAACATGCCTGAAAAAAAAAAATCAAAAACAGAATTACTGTTTTTTGTGTCTGCATTTTGTTGAACCACCGTGCAGAGAGACTGAGCTGGGTGCCGGTCCAGGCATGTGGGCAGATCCCGACCATATGGTCACGATCTTTCCCGAGCCTGGACCGCCTCTGTGATGTCAGCAGACAACGGCCTTTCATCAAAATGAGCTGCACTTCTGTGATCCACAGGGGAAGTACAGCCAAAAGGGCCTTTGGTTTCACTTCTCCTTTAAAGTGGAAGTAAACCTTTCAATTTAATAGTTACAAAACAGTTAACATTCCCGGCATGCCGGAAATGCTAGCTGTCACATTTGTTTGAGCTCTCAACCAAACTGCCAAACCATCCAATGGCTGGTTTCATAACAGGTCACATGTGCAGCATCATGGCAGTTGCAGATTAAACAGAGGTCAAGATGGCCGCTTCCTTGGCTGAAAACGATAGGAGGGTTTACTTCAACTTTAACCACTTGCCGCCCGCCAATGACAGATTGACGGCGGCAAAGTGGTTGCTTAATCCTGACTGGACGTCATGTGACGTCCTCAGGATATTGAGCCGCTGCGCGCCCCCGGGGTTGTTGCGGGGTGTCAGTCTGCCACCCCGATCTAGGTAAAGTGTCTCTCACGGAGACACTTTACCACGTGATCAGCCGTGTCCAATCACGGCTGATCACGATGTAAACAGGAAGAGCCGTTGATGGCTCTTCCTCACTCGCGTCTGACAGACGCGAGTAGAGGAGAGCCGATCGGCGGCTCTCCTGACAGATGGGGTTCGCGCTGATTGTTTATCAGCACAGCCCCCCCTCGGATCGCCACACTGGACCACCAGGGAATTAAAAAAAAAAAATTGGCAAAAAAAAAATTGGCAAAAAAATGTAAATTAAAAAAAAGACAGTAAAAAAAAAAGATGCCAGTTAGTACCCACAAATGGGCACTGATTGGCAACATGGATCCATCAGTGCCACCCCACAGTGCCAATCCATGCCCAGTGCCCATCAGTGCCACCCATAAGTGCCGCCCATGAGTGCCCATAAGTGCCGCCCATGAGTGCCCATATGTGCCGCCTATGATTGCCCTTCAGTGCCGCCTATGAGTGCCCATCAGTGCCGCCTATGAGTGCCCATCAGTGCCGCCTATGAGTGCCCATCAGTGCCGCATACCAGCGCCCATCAGTGTCGCATACCAGCGCCGCCTATTAGTGCCACCTCATCGGTGCCCATCAGTACTACCTTATCGGTGCCCATCAGTGCCACTTCATCGGTGCCCATCAGTGCCGCCATATCAGTGCCCGTAATTGAAAGAGAAAACTTACTTATTTACAAAAAAAATTACAAAAAAAAATAAAAACGTATTTTTTTTAAAAAAATTTCAGTCTTTTTTTAGTTGTTGCGTAAAAAAAAATAATCGCAGAGGTGATCAAATGCCACCAAAAGAAAGCGCTATTTGTGGGGAAAAAAGGACGCCAATTTTGTTTGGGTACAGTGCAGCATGACTGCGCAATTGTCATTCAAAGTGCGACAGTGCTGAAAGCTGAAAATTGGCTTGGGCGGGAAGGTGCGTAAGTGCCTGGTATGGAAGTGGTTAAGCTAACTTTTGGGTGACTTTTCTGGAGTGGGTAGAAATGTGTGGCGGGTTTAATCAAATTGCCCGTGGGCCTCAGATTGTATTGATGACTCCTGAATGACACTTTCACATGTCCGCACCTCCAATAATAGTTTTGAACATAAGCCGTCTTTAGTAACATTTCTCAACAATATCAACAGAAAAAGTGTTTCTTTTTCACAGTGCTCAGTACATTAAAATATAAATGAGAGTATGTGTAGAATGAGTCAGACACATAAAGGCTTAATTTTGCAAGCAATTTTGAATTACCTCTGACCTGGTCCTCACTTTTCTCCATGGAGACAAGAGAATGTGTGAGTCCTTGATGCTAGAGCCGAGCGTCCAGGGGGGGAAACTAATATATGATAAGCTGAAGGAACTTCATTTCGTGCCAGGCTTTGAGCGTCATGTGTTTACAGCCACAAAAAAATAACTACTTTGTAAAAGGTACCTGTGGTATATCTTTTTTTAGCTGTATGCGTCATAATGATCAGCTTGATGTATTTAATGTTATCAGTGTGTGTTTGTTTTAACCACTTGCCGACCGCCCAACGAACATATATGTAGGGAGAATGGTTCGTGTGGGCAAAGCAACGTACCTGTACGTTGCTTTTAAAATTCCGCTGTGTGGGCGTGTGCTGCGAGCTCCGTGACCGTGCCTGTGGGACCCGCGGACTCTATGTCCGCTGGTGTCCCGCGATCGTGTCATGCAGCTGTAGAACGGGGAGATGCCTATGGAGACAAGGCATTTCCCTGTTCTGCCTAGTGACAGGACACTGATCTATGGAAAGTAGCAAAGGACGGATGGACGGCCGCACACCAAAGAACTCTTGAGTTGTCTTTATTGAAGGAACATAAGCAAACACCGCAAATACACAGCAGAAATCAAAAACAGCCGACGCGTTTCACAGTTAGTGCTTCGTGATCAGGAGCAGTGATCAGTGTCGTGTCACTCGTAGCCCAGCCCCCCCACAGTTAGAATCACTCCCTAGGACACACGTAACCCCTTCCTCGCCCCCTAGTGGTTAACCCCCTCCCTGCCAGTATCATTTACACAGTAATCAGTGCATTTTTATAGCACTGATCACTGTATAAATGACAATGGTCCCAAAATGGTGCAAAAGTGTCCGATGTGTCCGCCATAATGTCGTAGTCACGATAAAAATTGCAGATCGCCGTCATTTATTAGTAAAAAAAAAAATAATAATAATAAAAATGCCATACAACTAACCCCTATTTTGTATACGCCATAACTTTTGCGCAAACCAATCAATATGCGCTTATTGCAAAAAAAAATTACCAAAAATATATAGAAGAATGCATATCGGCCTAAACTGAGGAAAAAAATTGTATATATTTTTTGGGGATATTTATTATAGCAAAAAGGAAAAAATGTTGCTTTTTTTTTCAAAATTGTCGCTCTTTTTGTTGTTTATAGCGCAAAAAATGAAAACCGCAGAGGTGGTCAAATACCACCAAAAGAAATCTCTATTTGTGGGAAAAAAAGGATGTCAATTTTGTTAGGGGACCACGTAGCATGAGTGTGCAATTGTCAGTTAAAGCGACGCAGTGCCGAATCACAAAAAGCGCTCTGGTCAGAAAGGGGGTAAATTCTTCCGGCGCTGTTAAAAACATGTTTTCTGCTTATAGTTTGTAATTATGGGCAGATCCACAAAGAAATTACGCCGGCGTATCTCTTGATACGCCGCGTAATTTCAAAGTTTGCGCGTCGTATCTTTGTTTTGTATCCACAAAACAAGATACGACGGCATCTCGGCTAGATACGACAGGCGTACGTCTTAGTACGCCGTCGGATCGAAGCTGCAATTTTTCGGCAGCCGCTAGGTGGCGTTTTCGTCTAAATCCGCGTCGAGTATGCAAATTAGCTAGTTACGGCGATCCACGAACGTACGTCGGCCCGGCGCATTTTTTTGCGTCGTTTGCGTTCGGCTTTTTCCGGCGTATAGTTAAAGCTGCTGTTATGAGGCGTACTCAATGTTAAGTATGGCCGTCCTTCCCGCGTATAAATTTGAAATTTTTACGTCGTTCGCGTAAGTCGTTCGCGAATAGGTATTTACGTAGAAATGACGTCACCGTCGTAAGCATTGGCTGGTTCTGGTTTAATTTCGAGCATGCGCACTGGGATACCCCCACGGATGGCGCATGCGCCGTTAAAAAAAACGTTGTTTACGTCGGGTCACGACGTATTTACATAAAACACGTCCCCATTACATCCATTTGATTTCCGCGCCCTTACGCCGCCGTAACTTACAGCCTGAATTCTTTGAGGATTCGGAAAAAAAAAGATAAGTTACGGCGGCGTAGTGTATCTTAGATACGCTGCGCCCGGCGCAAAGGTACGTGGATCTGCCTCTATATATTTACATGGGGGCAGCCATGTTTGGGGTCCAGGGGACCTACTACCGGCCGGTACTGGGTCCCCAAAATCCGGGGGATTGGCGCAAAAGGGTGACTCGAGTATAACCTGAGGGGGGCATTTTCAGCACAAAAAAAATTTGCTTCTACTCGAGTATATACGGTACTTCTGTTTGACGTTTAACAAAAAGATTGTAAAATTAGAACGACCAGCTTGTGTAGACCACAGCAAAGTCATACCTACATCCATGAGAGAGGTGTAAGAGTGGCCCTTGTTCCTTGTGCATTCTTCCACTTATTTGTATGCGAATAGTAATGAGACTGTATAAAGCATGAAAATGATCGTAATGACTTCATCTACAAATCTTGGCTGTTTCAAAGGCACCTTGTACCCCAGGCAATTTTCTTCTAGAATAAGTGGCTGGCAGAAAGGATCATAAGAAACGGTAAACAAATCAGTCTTTGTTTTTCACTAATTATTGAACGCATCACAGTGGAGTAAATTATCAAATAACGGGTGTCATTTTGGGAAATGGAAAAACAATGATACATGCACATTATGTAAAATTAAGATTGTTCTAATTAACGTTATATTCCTATGTGGCTTTTGGAGATGTTTGTTTGGAAAATAGAGGATGTTTAGGAGGATTGGGCCAAATCCTCAAAAAACCTGCCTAACTTAACTTTTCCCATTTAAGTTACACTGACTTAAAATTTCTACCTAAGTGCCCGATCCACAAAGCACTTACCTAGAAATTTCAGGCCGTGTAACTTAAATGTCTCCGGCGCAAGGCGGTCCTCTTCTGCAGGGGGCAATGACAATTTAAATGAGGCGCGCTCCCGCGCCGGCCGTACTGCGCATGCTCGTGACGTCATTTTCCCGACGGGCAGCGCGCGAAATTACGTTACGTCGGGCTTTGCGGATTGCGACGGGACAATAAAGTTGCGTCGGGTAAAAAAAAAGTTACGCGCCGGAAAAAAAAATTCAAAATTTTAAAAAAATCGCAGCGATCGAAAAAAAGGTCTGTTTTTACAAGGTGTTACTAGTTTACACTTTGTAAAAGCAGAACTAATTTTACGTATGCAAACGTAAACTTACGCAGAAAACACAAAGCTGAAAAGCTTTGTGGATCTCCGTAAGTCCTCATTTGCATACGCAAAGCGGCATTTCGACACGAAATGCCCCCAGCGGCGGATGCGGTACTGCATCCTAAGATCCGACAGTGTAAGTCTCTTACAGATGTCGGATCTTCTGCCTATCTTTGGAAAACTGCTTCTGAGGATCAGTTCCAAAGATAGGCACAGGGATACGCAGGCTGAACAGCAGTTCCGCCTGCGTATCCCTTTTGAGGATTTGGCCCATTGTGTGGTAATCTATCACATATCTATCGTCGTTAAAGCAGACCTGTACATATCTGTGAATTTTTGCCTGCCCAAAAATGTGTAATTCTGTTGACCCAGTCTTGTTATCCTGGCTTCCCTTCCTAGCAGCATAGACACGTCTTTGATACCACAGCCTATTATTGGATAGATAAGAAGTAGCAGCTTACTGATCATTTCAACTCAGTGTTTTTTGGGTTTTTTATTACTCCTGCCAGCCAGAACCCTGTTTTAGATTGACACCTCCATTGCAAGCTATTGTAACTGGGATAATGAGCGCTTGCGAGTTTGAATGTTTTGCTCAATGCACACATGCCACGTGTACTGTATTCAGCAGGGGTTCCCAACCAATGGCCCGGGGGACACGTGGTCCGCGGAGCCCTCTGATGTGGCCCGTGACCTTCTGCTCTGGGATGGAATAAAATAGAATAGGATACTGTTATTAAAGGTAAGCCTATTACTAAAATCGCAGTGTATATATGGGCATATGTGTTCTGCAGTGGTTACTGGGCTGCTTTCAAACTGATCCACAGATGCAGAGAAGTGCACCTGTGGATTACCTGCACTGAGCCATAGACTTCTATTACCTGCGAGTTTGATGTGCTTTCTGAAAGTGTACCACACCTACAGGATATAATAGAAGTCTATGGAAAAGTGCAGCTAACCTGCAGGAAAGCCACAGGTGAAGTGTGCTGCACATGTGATGCGGGTTAACAACCGTGCATCAGTGTGAAAGCAGCCTTAGCCCCTTTCACATGGTTATAAACGCCTACCTCCAATCCAATACGCTCAAAAAAAGAGTAGAGTGGGCTCTATAGGGCCGAGTGGGCTGCCATCCACCGGCTTCGCTCATTGTGGCCTGCGACCGGTTACCAAGTCGATTAAGTAGCCAGGGGTCAAGTCCTGGGGAAAAAAGTGTGGGAACTCCCACCCAAGATCCACTCCCCCACCAAAAAAAATAAAAATTGATACGCTCATATGCATAATTACTAAACCGCAAGTTCTTTCTAAATCCAGCGATAATGCGCGGCAGACCTCCGCAATGTCTCCTGGGAACAATGACAAAAGCTCCCAGGAGACATTGCGGCATCGAGGAAGTGACGGAATACCCGCACACTACCCAATGAATCCATATACAGGAAGCGGCCAGTAACATAAAGGATTACAAAGGTTCGCCTGCCCCTGACAGTGACTCGAGCTGGGCATCGCCGCTTAGTGAAGGATTGGCTCGGGCGGCTCGGCTGCTCTAGTCCTGCAAAGGGAACGGAGTTCCTGCTGTGAAAAAAGTGCAGGAACTCCGTTCCCACGCGTTCCCGCAGGACTTGAGCCCTGTAAGTAGCTCTTGCTCTTCAAAAGGTTGGGCACGCTTGGTATACAGTAATGGAGCAACAGCTTCAGGGTGACCACTGCTGTGACAGGTGTGAGTAGGTTGCCCTTGTTCACATTTACGTTAGTGACCTGGAGGGGAGAATTTCAACACTGAGGGAAACTGACAACCTTGAAGGGAGTCTTCTGCTCACTGTACAGGTGGTTTATGGGGTTGATATGGAGGACCGATAAGCCTGGTTTATCAGGCAGGAAGAAGGTTCACTGTAGTTAGAGGGAGTAGTAGAGGCTCACAGAAAAGGAAGATCAGTCCTGTGAGAACAAATTTGGCAAGTTGGGTGAGGGTGCCCTAGATGTCGCTGCTACCCCCAAACTGCCAGGAAATCAGCCAATTTAGAAAAGGTAGTGAGGGTAATGAAGAATGGTCAGGACAGTTTGTGGTTATTGGGGATTCTGTAATCTGTAGGACTGATATAATCGTTTATTACCAGGATTGTCTTAACCAAATGGTTTGCTGTCCTCCTGGTGCCATCATTTGACGTGAGGTGGACCCGGTAGATAAATTACTGGGAGGGGCTGTGCATGACCCAGCTGTCTTGGTTCAGGTTTGGACTAGTGACAGAATGCATGGACAACAGAGAATACTTAAAGTGGTTGTGAAGATTAAATATTTTTTATCTTAATTCCCTGCATTAAGGTCAAAAATGTTCCAGCAAAAGTATAGCCCCTTTACCCCTTGTACACTTACTTACCTGAGCCCTCACTTAATCCAGCGCTGGGCCCATCTGTAGCAGCTCTCCCCGTCCAGGCATTGCTGAGGCAGTGGGAGCCACTGGGTCCTGCTGCTGTCAGTCAAATCCTGTGACGAGGGAGCAGGGGTGGGGCTAAGCCACACTGTCTGTGTATATTGATGCAGGCAGTGCGGCTCGGGATCAAGCTCACAGGTATGCGACCATAGGAAACGGCTTCCTATGGTGGTACATTGAGAAGAGAGAGACAGGCACGCCAGCAGGTATCCCGAGAAGGGGAGGGGCAGGCTGCTCTCTTTAATTCCATTGCACAGAACAGGTAAGCATATCATGTTTGTTAATTTTAAACAAAAAAAATTCTACCCATTTAGGATAGTTTTGTTTATTTAATGTTAGCCTTTGTATTGGTTTTTCTCTTTTTGTATTTGGTAATGTTGTGTGCGTTTTCCTTGCATTTTTAATTTTTTAAGAGGGGTCAGTTTTTGGCACAAAAACAGGTCCAGGTTGGTTGCATAGCCCTCAGCAGCCATTTTAAGCCCATTGCACCCTTTAAAACCACCTCAATTCCCCTACCTTCCCTATTGACTTACATACTTTCAACGGAAATGTTCTTAAAGTTTTTTTTTTAAGTTTATAGAAATCAAAATTTCTCAAAATGTTGCCTATTTTCCAAACACAAATGAGTGTTCGTGACAGATCGTGCATGTATGGCAAACCGCCAGGTACCTTTTTAAATATATGTCAACATTAACCACTTCCCGCCCGGCCTATGGCCGATTTACGTCCGGGAAGTGGTTTTGAAATCCTGACTGGACGTCCTGCAGGATTTCATGCCGCGCGCGCCCAATCGGTGATGCGGGGTGTCAGTCTGACACCCTGCATCTCCGATCTCGGTAAAGAGCCTCCGGCGGAGACTCTTTACCACGTGATCAGCCGTGTCCAATCACGGCTGATCACGATGTAAACAGGAAGAGCCGTCGATGGCTCTTCCTCACTCGCGTCTGACAGACGCGAGTAGAGGAGAGCCGATCGGCGGCTCTCCTGACAGGGAGGGTTTGTACTGATTGTTTATCAGCGCAGCCCCCCCTCGGATTGCCACACTGGACCACCAGAGAAGGGCAAATAAAAAAAAAAGCATTAAAAAAAAAAAGATGCCAGTCAGTGCCCACAAATGGGCACTGACTGGCAACATGGGTAAATCAGTGCTGCCACCCCAGTGTCCATCAGTGCCACCCCACAGTGCCCATCCATGCCCAGTGCCCATCTGTGCCACCCATAAGTATCCATCAGTGCCACCCATAAGTGCCGCCCATGAGTGCCCATCAGTGCCGCCCATCAGTGCCGCCCATGAGTGCCCATCAGTGCCGCCCATGAGTGCCCATCAGTGCCGCCCATGAGTGCCCATCAGTGCCGCCCATGAGTGCCCATCAGTGCCGCCTATGTGTGTCCATCAGTGCTGCCTATGAGTGCCCATCAGTGCCGCCAATCAGTGCCACCTCTGTGCCTGTCAGTACTACCTCATCGATGTCCATCAGTGCCATCTCATCGGTGCCCATCAGTGCCGCCATATCAGTGCCCGTAATTGAAAGAGAAAAACGTATTTACAAAAAAATTAACAGAAAAAAATAAAAACGTAATTATTTTTTCAAAATTTTCAGTCTTTTTTTTAGTTGTTGCGCAAAAAAAAAAAAACGCAGAGGTGATCAAATACCACCAAAAGAAAGCTCTATTTGTGGGGGAAAAAAGGATGCCAATTTTGTTTGGGTACAGTGTAGGATGACCGCGCAATTGCCATTCAAAGTGCGACAGTGCTGAAAGCTGAAAATTGGCTTGGGCTGGAAGGTGCGTAAGTGCCTGGTATGGAAGTGGTTAAAGGATAATAAAACACAGACTATAACCCCCCCCCCCAAGCAATTTCCTTGGGAAAGCCATCAGATGCATACTCTTGTTTGTGTTCCCTTCCTTCCTCAGTATGTCATGGACTTCAGCTCATCATTCAATACAGACCTGTCAATATCCTCTCAGAAGACAACCAGCGGCTGTGCCAGCCTGACATAGAAACATTGCTCTCCGTCTCTTGATAAAGGGGTTTTCTTTATTTAAAGAAACAAGATGATGCATTCTAGAGACAGAGCTTTCTTTTGGTAGTATTTAATCATCACAGTTTGTTTTTTGTTTTTGTTTCTTTCAAACATTTTTATTGAGAGGTTTTACGAGAACAAAAAGTAACACGAAAAAAAAATCAGTTTTCAATTTTACATACAAAGAGAGCATAACATGAGCATGTTATTTGTAAAGTTACACAAGACCTATGTGGGTGGAAACAGATGTAAACATTTCAAACATTGAGCAATACTGGTGGTCATGAGGAAGGCCAGGGATGCAATCCGATACGCTTTAGACACCCCAAATGGACTCAAACTGTGTCGAGGATATAGACCACCCACCCCCACCCCCTCTCCTCTTCTAAAGGTGTATTTTCTGGTTGTGAACTGTAATGGATCGTAAAATTCGTATCCAATACAACAAATGTGAATCTGCACATCCTGTAACGTGCCGGTCTTCATTTTGGGTGTAAGCTGGGAAGAAAAGCGAAAGAAATTAAAGGGGAGGGCGTTTAGGGACTTCATTCTCCTCTGCTAGGTGATATTGGGTGTTAGGCCCGTACACACGTTCGAGGAACTCGACGGGCAAAACTCATCGTTTTGCTCGTCGAGTTCTGTGTGTAGCCGCCGAGGATTTCGGCGAGCCAACTTTCCTCATTGTACAACGAGGAAATAGAGAACATGTTCTCTATTTGGCTCGTCGGCTTCTTCGGCCGAAAGTGTACACACGGCCGGGTTTCTCGGCAGAATTCAGCTCCGATCGAGTTTCTGGCTGAATTCTGCCGAGAAACTTGGTCGTGTGTACGGGGCCTTAGAGATTTGATTCTATTTTTTAGGCCGATAGTCGAGAAAATTCATCTGATGGTGCAAAGTGGACCAAACCTTGTTAAATTTGGATCTCTTTAGCTTGGTTTATCACTTGGTTTTTAAGTTTGCTAAACAAACAAAAAATATATATAAAAATTTTGAAAAAATAATAATTCTGTTATAACATTTTGTAGACAAGTGATTTTTCTCCTTCACTGATGTGTGCTGATGAGGCTGCACTGACGGGCACTGATAGGCTGCAATGATGGGCACTGATGTGCGGTCACTGATGAGGCAGCACTAATTTGCAGCATTGATAGGTGGCACTAATATGTGCCACTGATGAGCACACTGTCAACGTGAGGAGAGGGATGAGTGCTCACTAATGAGCGTGCTGTCAACATGAGGAGTGGAATGCCTATAACCAGTACTTCCTATTTATACTGTGATTGGACACAACTGAACATATGGTAAAGAGCCTATGTCATAGGTTCTTTACCGTGGACAGAGATGTGGTGTGTCTAAAGGATACACACTGCACCGCCGATCACCACGGTGCACACACCCCCAGGGGGCACGCACAAAAAGTGGCTTGTTCTGAAGGATGTCATATGATATCCACTCAGAACAATGGAAAAAACACTCTGCACTTTAACCACTTGCCTCCTGGCCTATAGCAGAATGACAGGCGGGCGGGAAGTGCAGAGTTTTTTTATTTATTTCAGTTTCTAAAATAATTTTTTAATCTGGCCCTGATGCCATTCTTGCCTAGGTAGGAATGACATGTCTCTACTCCCACAACTTCCTGGGATATCCATGCAGAGGTATAGTGTGCAAAAAATGGAGCGGGGAATTTTGTTTGCGATAGGAAGGTGGGGTAGGTTGGTTGCCTGAACCTGGAAGAGACAGATGGGCGACCAATGACATCAGAGAAGAGGAGGGGGGAAAAAAAGAAGAGGTTTGGGGTGAAGCTCCTCTTTAACATTCTTAATTTGGAATGGAATGGTACTTTAAAACATTCAGTAAGCTTGCTGAAAGCTCTACCAATGCTTTTAAAATCTTGCAATACACATTGGGCCAGATTCACAGACAGCGGCGCACATTTATGCCGCCGTAGCGCATCTCAATGTACGCTACGCCGACGCAGCGCAGAGAGGCAAGCATGGAATTCAGGAAGCCAGTGCTCCCAAAGCTGCGTCAGCGTGGCGTAGATTTCGAAGGGACAGGCCGGCGTAGGTGGAAGTGGGCTTGCCCCATGCAAAGCCATGCAAATGAGGCGTGACCCCATGCAAATTATGGTTTGAGAGCCAGACAAGTATGTTGAACGAACTGCACATGCGTCGCGTCGTGTCGTGGACGCATCCCAGTGCGCATGCTCATAACCACGTCGGAACATCTACCTAAGATACGCCGGTTCACTGCCAACGCTATGAACGTAATCTACGCCCATCCAGACACACGTCCATCTTAAACTACGTAAAAACCGCCAGCTTATGTTCCTTGATGCAGACCTTTACATGTCTCCTGCTGAGTTACACCTCCTTTATGGGGCTTAACTTTACGCCGGACGTACAACTTAAGCGCACCTCTCATAGCCTGCGTTGGGCGGGCGCAGGTTCGTGAATCGCCATATTTTCCTCATTTGCATATTTGAATGGCTAATCAATAGCAGCGCCACCATGCGACCAGCGTAAATGTGCGCCCACCCTACGCCGGCAAGTTACGTTGGCGGTATTAAGCCTGTTTTAGGCGTATCTTAGTTTGTGGGTATGGCACACAGATACAACGTCGCATATTTGCACTTAAGCGGCGTATCTGGAGATACGTCGGCGCAAGTGCTTTGTGAATCCGGGCCATTGTTCTTATGCAAGCTGAGAACATGTGAACAAAGCTTTAGAAGACAAGTTACAAATCCTACAGCAATCTCTAACACAGCAGAAGCACAGTGTGTACAGTGATAAAGCAGGTCTACCATGTACTATAATAAGTTTGGTAAGGGGGAGTCATCAAAAAGACAACTCTACTATACTACTCTTCCCATATAAAATGACTCAAATGATCGATCAACTGCCAAAGTTGCTGACTCCCTTTGTGAGTTATGAGCCTGCAAAAGTGAATATATTTCCTGTAAACAGAAATGCTGAGAGTGGTAATGGAAGCTGCTTTTTTTTACTCATTTTCCTATATTGATGATTAACACCTTTAAAAAAAATGTACACAGTCAAAGCTAAGTCTCTTTTTCAGAGCTGCGGGAAATCGTTTTACATTTTCTGCACCTCTAATGAGTACTCGTTGTTACATTTTACTTCCAAATAACGCCTTGTTCAGATGCTAGATTTTTCTTCAGCCCACACAAGCAGTATTGTTACTTAAAGCTATACTATGGTATACCCTTTTGTTTTGCTGATTGGTGCTTTTGAAAGGGCATAGCCATTATTCCTTAATGGTCGTCCAAAGCCATTTCATAAATTGATTACTGCATTCTGGTATTGTGCTTTCAAGTTGGAAAGGACTTTGTGAGTTGATGTACAGTCTCTTATTACACAAAAAAAAAATGTTTTGTAACTATGTATTTGCAGTTCATTTTGGAACCATTTATTTTTATTTTTTTAATATAAAAAATTAGGCATGAAGCACAGCCCAGCTAAAAGCAATAGAGAAGGACAAGTTGTTCTTTCTCAATAGCGTTCCTTTATTTCCATTGAGCCATTAAAACTGCATGCAGTAAAGGTGAGAGAAAATAATTCTATAGCTGGGGGTGTTGTTAGAATTCTAAAAGACTGGGGGGCACACGGGAGAAATCACCATAGGCAGCAAATGCCGAAGAAATGTGCAGTGGTAGATTAGGGGAATGGCCACAGTGTGAGTGGTTTCAAGGTGCGTACTAAAATGGCAAAACCCTTTCTGCATGTTGTAGGCACTCTTTACAAAAACCAACAAATCTATAATTCCCAAGATATTCTTATCCTTTCTGTAGCTGTTACATATATAATGGAAATTTTTTTGGGCTCAATTCATATATGTGCATTGTGGTAATACATGTTAATAATATAGAAGGGACATGGACACTAACGTGGAGTGAAAAATGGCTGCTCACCCCGATATGAATGATGAACGGATTTTCCCAGGTGGGGTTATTAGGCAGCTAGTGTAGAAGAATATAATACCATGTAGTAAAACATTATATTTATTCACATGATAAAAAAATCGGGCAAGAATGAAATAGCAAAAGTGGATAGAATATGAGCTATGACAAGTACACAGTCAGCGTTTACATAGATATGCAATACAGTACACAAATAGTGTTTATACAGCCAAAAATATGTATTGTAGCATAAACAATCTAACAAACGTTTCGACCTACAAGGTCTTCTTCAGAGAATTGTGTAACTAAAAGGGAACACATATTGATTAGACATCTCATAGTCATTCAAATAATAGGAGGTACACTTTTAGAATTTGCGTCTACTTTTACAAAAAACCTATGAAATAGGAAAACAATATATGAAAAAGAGACAGTATCTTCTATATTTATATACAAAACAATAATAATGAAATAAAATGATTTTTTTTTGTCTTTTTACCTTGGTAAGGTGTCTCAGTGTTAATACTGTGAGCCTGTAGAGCAGCACCGCATCGCCCACTCATAGATGATCCACAACCCAGGCAATCGGATCTCCACGCCGAATAAGACCCCTCGCTCGACACCACCCTGTGGTGTCGAGCGAGGGGTCTTATTCGGCGTGGAGATCCGATTTATTGCCTGGGTTGTGGATCATGCCTAATAACCCCAGCTGCCTAATAACCCCACCTGGGAAAATCCGTTCATCATGTTAATAATATATCTCATAACAATGCAATGTACTATATGTGCATCGTGGTGCCATTGATTCTAAATGGCATCCAACACACAGCAAAGAAAAATTAACCTGTATTTTAGTGTACTCCATTACAGAAATAGAAACCGTTGTGTGTTGTAGTTAGTGTTACCAATTTTTTATTTTTTGGGCAAAATAAGGAAAAATGGCAGGGCTATTAACAGAAAAAAAAAAAAAAATTCTCAGTGAAATTACTTTTAGACTTCTTTCACATTAGCATGTCTCCAAAATCGCATGATTTCCAATTCAACTTTGGCGCAATTTTAATTTGACTTTACATTCTATGTCTCAAAGTCACACCATAGTAGTGCAGGCACCTTTTCCTTGTCGAAAAGTTTTATTGGTTACACATTAACACAACGATATGTTACTTATACAAGGAGGCAGTTGATTAAGCTCTATGTTGAACAATAACTTATAAATAAATGAGTAATTTGCAAGCTGAGCATTGAAACGGTCTCAAAGGGATCAAAAAGTTCAGTGTAAGCTTACAGCATCCATAGTAAGCATCATAGTCTGCCTTTGGTGAGAATTAATGTTTTGTGGCAGATGTCTCGCCAAAATCCAACGCACAACCTTTATGGCACAGCGTTCTATGCCTGTTGGTATTCATAATACTTAGACAGCTTCAGAATAGGTAAATATACACATCTTTTTTTTTTTTTTTTTTTTTTTTACAGAGTTAAATAGAAGAGACCTAAGCCCCCCATACACACTGTTGGACTTTTTAACAACAAACTTCAAAATGAGCAGGTTTTCAAAAAAATCCGACCGTGTGTACGCTCCATCAGACAAACTTTTTTGGTTTTCATCGGACAAAAGTTCGCTCGGCAAACGGCTGAACTTTTCGGCAACAAAAGTCCTATGGTGCAAAGTCATATCGTGTGTACAGAAGTCCATCAGACTTTTGTCCAAAGTACAAACACGTATTCTCAGAACCAATGTTAAAATCAACAATAGCAGAAGTTGACCAAAGGGTGGCGGTAAAGAGCTGAAAAACCACGTGATTTTGGAAAAGTTTGCTGAAAAAGTCCTGCCGTGTGTATGCATACCAAGTTCACGGCCAACATCCTTCAAGCAAAAATCCATGGAAAAGTTTGTTTGAAGTCCGACCGTGTGTATGAGGCTTTAGAATGGGGATGAGACTAGATTTAGCCTTAGTTGGAATGTGTCTTAACTTCCACTTTAAATCTTTTAAATGGTGAGCAGGTTCCCTTTCTCTTTGAGAGTCTGTGTGGAACGATCGGTGACTGTTGGGTACCAGTCCCCTGTGTCGGAGGATCAGTGAGGAATCGATGCCTGCAACTGATGATTATCTCTCGTCTCTCACCCTTCAGCTGTACCTAAACTCAAAAGCAAAAAAAGTAATCAAGTGCAGGTTACCATTCCTTAGACGTGGTGGCATGAGTTTTCATTGTTCAGGCTAAGAATATTTTCACCAAATACCTGTTGATCTTGCCAGAAATGCCACGTCATTGACACGTCCCGTTTTCTCAACTGCAAGCAAAAACCCTGTTATCTTCAGTAAAATAACATTTACAAAACACAGCTTTGAACTTTACAAATGTGCTTTTTTCCCCCTTGCTGTAGGCTGCTTTCACACTGAGGCGTGCAGCCGCGGTGACGGTATAGCCGCGCTATTTGTAGCGTGGCTATACCGTCGTATTTACCGCGATATTCGGGCGCTAGCGGTGAGGTTTTAACCCCCGCTAGCGGCCGAAAAAGGGTTGCGGGGGCGGTATTAGCGCAGTATTACCGCGCTTTCCCATTGATTTCAATGGGAAGGCGCGGTATAGGAGCGGTGAACACACCGCGGTAAAGATGCGGCTAGCAGGACTTTTGGTGCGCTCCTGCTAGCGCACCACTTCAATGTGAAAGCCTTCGGGCTTCTCTGCAGCATTATGCAAAGAACACACCAAAAGCATTGGATTCTCCACATAGCGCTTTTCCATTTATAAGTAAAAAGTAAAATTCAGGAGAGTAATTAGAATAATGTCCTACAGGGAGTGGATGCCGCTTTCCATTTTAAATGTCCTACAGAGAGTGGATGTTGCTTTCCATTTTAAATAATTCCCTAAGATGGTGTTCACTCGGGCATTTGAATCACAAGAGCTTCTATTGTGTTTACTAGCCACTAATAGATTTCCGCAAAACCCTCACACTGGGGAAAGCAATTGAAATAAGTGATTGGCAGTGTTATACCCAGCATCTGTGAGTGTGAAATGAGCCATTTATTCTTCATTGGTCAGCGTTTTGGGAGTGTCCAGAAAAAGCCAAAAACATTTACTAAATGGTTAATGCAAAAATGTAAATAGAAAGCCCTAAATTGTAGTAACTGTGCAGGTTTAACTAAAATATGTATATTTTCCAGCTTAACAGCTCTTATGCCACGTACACACGATCATTTTTCGGCATGAAAAAAACGTAGTTTTTAAAAAATGGCATTTAAAATGATCATGTGTGGGCTTCACATCATTTTTCGAGTTCTGAAAAACGACAAAAAACAAATTCGAACATGCTGCTTTTTTTAACAATGTTTTTAAACTATGTCATTTTTCGGGTTGTAAAAAATGATCGCGTGTGGGCTAAAACGACGTTAAAAACCCGCGCATGCTCAGAAGCAAGTTATGAGACGGGAGCGCTCGTTCTGGTAAAACTACCCTTCGTAATGGAGTAAGCACATTCATCACGCTGTAACAGACAGAAAAGCGCAAATCGTCTTTTACTAACATGTAATCAGCTAAAGCAGCCCCAAGGGTGGCGTCATCCGCATGGAACTTCCCCTTTAGAGTGCCAGCGTATGTGTTGTACGTCACCGCGCTTTGCTAAAGAATTTTTTTAAAACGATGATGTGTGGGCAACGTCGTTTCAACGATGAATTTGGAAAAACTTTCTACATGACGAAAAAAACATCGTTTTTTTTAATGCCGAAAAATGATCGTGTGTACGCGGCATTAGGCTTCATGTACACGGGACGTTGTTCAACCTCTCTTGAACGATTTAACTTGAAAGCTAGAAACCGTCATCTAAAAACGTCCGTTTAGCCGCATTTCCATGCCGCATTTGGTGCTTGAAGTGCCTCCAAACACAGCTTTTGAACGCATTTTTTTGGGTTCCAGAAAAAGCCTCTAAACTCAACTGCCTAGAAACGACTATAAACGACCCTGTGTACATGTACTGATGGGATAACATAGAGGATAGTTCAGGAGCAGTTGAAAAAAATGCCTAACTGCTCCTAAATGTCCGTTTACCAGCAGCAGTGTACATGAGGCCTTAGATAAGGTGGCTGCTTAAGTTTTTGCTTCTTGTTCCTTTTCGCGGCTACACTCGTATCGCCATTGTTTCTATGGGGGCAGCCATGGTTGTCGCACAGGCTGTCCTTCAAACACCTGCCTTTGTTCGTCTCTATTAAATGGGCGGTGAGGAAATTAGTAGTTTACGGTTTTGTTTCCAGTTCATCTCACAGGAAGTGACACGGTCACTACATTTCCCGACAAATCAACAGGTATTTTTTGTACTTGCTAAAGTATAATTAGCCTAAGAATGAAATCAAATGCAGTGATCACATCGAAATCTGACCATACTCAAATGTTGACCAGTTCCTGATGAACCAGCTGAAGTTAATTTATTTGGTGGCAAGGTCGGCTCTCTCCCGCCCAAAATCCTTTGATCGAAAAAAGGAGCAGGGCGGAGGATTTTTTCCCAAACAACGGCTACATCCAATCAGATGCAACCGCTGTTTGGGTGTTTTGACAGCTATCTGTGGCTGTCAGAATCCAATATCTCAGCAGGAGGATTCGTCCATCTGTGCTGTATAATGCGTTTGAATGAAAATGTATCTATAAGTGTATGACCTAATTAAAATCTGGTAAGCTGCAATATTTTACATTATTGGTTAACTTGGTTAGGTTATACTTTGGTATAGTTATTGTTTATACCTTAATGGCTGCCACCCTGTAAAAGTATGGGCTGAATAATTACCTGCCCAGCAGTTTGTTAGGGAGATCTTTGTTTTCTTTAAGCTCTGTTCACACCGAATGCCGATGCGGCTCCCAGCAGGGGTCCAGTGTGTCCTGGTTTGCTGTCTCAGGTCTGATTTCAGCCCGAATTCGGACCTAAAATGGTCCAAAAGACGTACAGGGCTCCTGTGCAAATTCGCAGTACTGCTATCCAACCCTTGTAGGTTTATTGCTCCCTATGTCACAACGGGAGAAACCAGTGTGTGGTTGGATACAGGGCCGTCTTTACCACAGGGCAAATGGGGCAGCTGCCCAGGGCCCTGTCACTGTTGGGGGCCCAAAGCAACCCCCTTAAAAAAAAATTTTTTTTTTTTTTTTTTTTTATTTTTTTTTTTAGGGGTCCGGAGGTCCCCAGGGGCCCGGAGGCCCCTAGGGCCCCAGATGGCAACCCCCCCTTTTTTTTTTTTTTAATAAAAAAAAATATTTTTTTTATATATTTATTTTTATTTTATTTTTTATTAAAGGGCCAATTTTTTTTTAGAGTTTTTTTTATTAAAGGGACCATTTTTTTAGGGGTCCCCAGGGGCCCAGAGGCCCCCAGGGCCCCAGATGGCAACCCCCCTTTTTTTATTTATTTTTAAATAAAAAAAATATATTTTTATTTTATTTTTTATTAAAGGGCCAATTTTTTTTTAGAGGTCTGGGGGTCCCCAGGGGCCCGTGGTTCCCCAGGTACCCTGATGACAACCCCCCTTTTTTTTTATAAAAAACACATTTTTTTTATATATTTCTTTATTTCTTTTATTTTTATATATATATATATATATATATATATATATATATATATATATATATATATATATATATAATATCATTATTATTATAATTATTATTATTATTAAAGGACCCAGAGGTCCCCAGGGCCCCGGATGGCAACCCCCCTTTTTTATAATTCTTTTTTCATATTATTTTATTTCTTTTTTTTCTTTTATTTATATATATATATATATATATATATATATATATATATATTTTTTTTTTTTTTTTTTTAATTAAAGGGCTCAGAGGAACCCATGTGGCAAACATCCTTTTTTATTTTTTTTATAAATGTTTATTTTTTTATTTTTGTTATATTTTTTTTATTAAAGGGCCCAGAGGTCCCCAGGGCCCTGGATGGCAACCCCCCCTTTTTTTTATAAATGTTTCTTTTTTTATATATATATATTTTTTATTAAAGGGCCCAAAGGTCCCGGATGGCAACCCCCTTTTTTTGTATTTTTTTTTATAAAAAAAAAATTATTATAGGGCCCAGAGGTCCCCAGGGCCCCAGATGGCAACCCCCTTTTTAAAAAAAAATATATATATTTTTTATTTCTTTTTTTCTTTTTATTAAAGGGCTCAGAGGTCCCCAGGGCCCCGGATGGCTACACCCCTTTTTTTATATATATTTTTCTTTATTTTTTATTTCTTTTTTTTAAAGGGCCCCCCGCTTCTAAATTCGCGGAAGAACCCCCCCCCCCCCCCGCTTTTCAATTTTAGGCGGCAGCACCCCCCCCCCGGTTCTCTGCTCCAGGGGGCCCATGCCTGAAGCTGTGTAAGTGGCCCCATAATTCCTGATCCCTGCCGCCCGTTAAGCCCCTGTGCTGCCCACAAATCAGGCTGAAAATCATCAGCGGCACGCAGCCAGTGACAGTACTGCTTCCCTTCCCAGTGTTTTAAAATGTACAGCACCCCTGGCTTCCCTTTAGACGTGCACTTCTCCCTTCCTGCCACTGGGTGCTGCTTGTATATAAAAGTGAATTAGAATGTGATTTTATAACATCCCCAGTTTGCTCTTCCTGAGGCTGACTTCTTTTATGTCCTGCTCCTCAAGGTAGGTCACTGTTTGCTAATCTATATTGTAAATAGAAGTTTTCTGTAGAGTGTGCCCAAAGTCTTTATAATATTTGATGATTCACTGCAGGTCTGGTCAGTGTTTTAAAAAGTTCCTCTATTTTACACATGGCATGGCATGGGGGTCACAGCACCGTCTGTCCATTCTGCTTTAGCACCATGGGACCCCATGCCATGCCATGCCATGCCATGTGTAACATAGAGGAACTCTTTAAATCACAGACCAGACCTGCAGTCCAGTCTGAGTAAGGCCTCAGAGCACATGGCATTACTGTCTGTATTTAACTGCTTGATGGGCTTATTTTGGGCCTGGCTGGTTCACATGTATGTGTTTTGGCGGCCCACATTCATTTGAATGGGCCGCCATGCCTGCGTTTCCTGCAAAGAAAAGCGCATGCCTCATGTAATAGGCTGCGTACACGGCACACCTATGCCCATCAAGCACTGAAATACAGCACTGTCTGTCCATTCTGCTGTCTGCTGTGACTTATCTGCAGTTCCCGCACTGTCAAACTTGCTGCATTTTTAGACGTTTAGGTCACGCTTTTAAAAACACAGCGCGTTTGTGTGTGCAAGAACTGCAGGTAAGTAGCATGGTGCAAAAGCAGAATGGATTTCAAGGCAACTGTATTTTTAAAATGCTGAATGCACCTTTTTTCTGCAGGAAACGAGGCATGGCAGCCCATTCAAATCAATGGGCTGCTGTACCTGCACAAATGAGGACTGCCAAAACATACATGTGAACCAGCCAGGCCCAAAATAAGCTGGAGGGGGGCCCAAAAAAAATGTTTGCCCAGGGCCCAAACCATATTAAAGACGGCCCTGGTTGGATAAGCTGTCGGAGGTGCCCAGAAGTCAAGATTGTCTTCGCCGCCTATCAAAGAGGGAAATAGTCGGCCTATTGTTTTACAGGGAGACCATCATTGTGTACTCTTAGTATAGCAACAGGATCACGTTAAGAGCACACCTATCATTGAGCTGCATATAAAGCACTTCCAGACTGCTACATGTCATGCCCCGTACACACGATAGTTTTTTCCATTGGAAAAAGTCAGATGAGAGCTTTTGTTCGGGAATCCGGACCGTGTGTATGCTCCATCAGACTTTTTCAAACGAAAAAACTGCTGGAAAAAGATAGAGAGCAGATTCTCTATTTTCCCATCCGGAAAATGCAGATAGGAATTTACTATCGTGTGTACAAATTCCAACGCGCAAAATTCCGACGCATGCTCGGAAACAAATCGATGCATGCTCAGAAGCATAGAACTTAATTTTCTCGGCTCATCGTAGTCTTTTACGTCGCCGCGTTCTTGACAGTCAAAACTTCACCAAACTTTTGTGTTTGACCGTGTGTATGCAAGGAAGGCTTGAGCGCAATTCTGCCGGAAAAACCATCCATTTTTTTTCCAACGGGAAAACCGCTCATGTGTTTACGGGGCATAAGAGTACGATGGCTCACTGTCAGAGAACATAGATTTGAAGGGAACCATTCAATAACGTGGTCCAGTTCTCACACATGATTAGCATGCTGTGCTTGCTGAGTTAAACTGCTCAGGTGTGAAAGAGCTCTCAGCATTAGACAACGTACGTAAGAAGGAGGTGGGCAATGCACATCAATCACAGCCAAATCTCTACATTTATTGTAATTTAAGACTGAATATTCAGCACAGTTGTGAATTGTTCTTTTGAAGCTACATAGTATACGTATTTAAACACACACAAATTATATGGTGTAGGTAGAGTGGGACAGCATTCAGTCTTGTTTTTAAAGTTTCAAAGATAATCTGGTCCCAACAATGGGAATAGATTTGTCAATGCAATCTAACACTATAATTACTCCACATTGCTAAAGAAAAGCTGAATTATACCTACCAACAGGTTCATTTTATACACGAAGCACATACATTTCCCGCTCCACTCGCAAGCTGATGCCTGTGACAAAATCACATTTGAAAGTAGAACTTGCCTGTGAGCCCCGTAACTACTTGCCATAATATATGATACAGTATTGCCTTGAAAAAGTATTCGTACCCCTTGAAATTTTCCAGATTTTGTCATGTTACAACTAGGGTTGTCCCGATACCACTTTTTTAGGACTGAGTACAAGTACCGATACTTTTTTTCAAGTAGTCGCCGATACCGAATACCGATACTTTTTTTAAATGTGTCCCCAAATGCAGCCATGTCCCCCCACAGAATCACAGATGCAGCCATGTCCCTCTAGCCATGTCCCCCCACAGATGCAGCCATGTCCCCAAACAGATGCAGCCATGTCCCCCCCCATCATCCAGCCATGTCTCTCCCCCCCCATTATCCAGCCATGTCTCCCCCCCCCCATTATCCAGCCATGTCTCCCCCCATTATCCAGCCATGTCTCCCCCCCCATTATGCAGCCATCTCTACCCCCATTATGCAGCCATCTCTCCCCCCATTATGCAGCCATGTCTCCCCCCATTATCCAGCCATGTCTCCCCCCATTATGCAGCCATGTCTCCCCCCCATATCCCGCTTACCTGCATCCCCGCTACCGCCGACTGTGCAGTGCGGGCCCAAGACATTGTGCTGCCTGGGACCAAGAATGAAATGCTGTCCCCCCCCCAAATAAATCACGCCCACCAAAAGGCCCCCACATTCATGATTTTATATCATGATAACTAAAGGGGACACGTCATGGCTCTATACATGTATAAAAGGAGGGGGCCGACGGGGGTTGCTGACACAGAGGGGGCTGACAGAGAGGGGGTTGCTGACACAGAGGGGGCCGACGGGGGGTTGCTGACACAGAGGGGGCCGACGGGGGGTTGCTGACACAGAGGGGGCTGACGGGGGTTGCTGACACAGAGGGGGCTGACGGGGGTTGCTGACACAGAGGGGGCCCCACATTCATGATTTTATATCATGATAACTAAAGGGGACACGTCATGGCTCTATACATGTATAAAAGGAGGGGGCTGAAGGGGGTTGCTGACACAGAGGGGGCCGACGGGGGTTGCTGACACAGAGGGGGCCGACGGGGGTTGCTGACACAGAGGGGGCTGACAGAGAGGGGGCTGACGGGGGTTGCTGACACAGAGGGGGCCGACGGGGGGTTGCTGACACAGAGGGGGCCGACGGGGGGTTGCTGACACAGAGGGGGCCGACGGGGGTTGCTGACACAGAGGGGGCCGACGGGGGTTGCTGACACAGAGGGGGCTGACATAATAAAAAAAAAAAGTATATATATAATATATATATATTTCTGTTACCTCCATACATGAGAGCTCTTATCTTTGAACTGTTGTGTGGCACCACCAGCTATTTCAGATATATCAATTTAAAAATGTTATTGCAAGCAAATTAAAGCTGTTTTATGATAAAACAGCTATAATTTGCTTGCAATAACATTTATAATTTATATAACTGAAATAGCTGGTGGTGCTGCACAACAGTTCAAAGATAAGAGCTCTCATGTATGGAGGTAACAAATACTTTTATGCTGGTTATTACCTTCCTTAAACAAAGTGCCCTACCTTTCCTGTGGCAGAGGCACTGGCGGGCAAAATATGGTATCCGATGATGGTAGCTGTTCTTCCGAGAGTCACTGACTCCACCCCCCGGGAGCAGGGAGTTGAGCATGTAGCCGGCGGCGCCGTGAACTACAACTCCCATAACCCCTAGCGGCGACGTCACCTGACAGACTGACGTGAGTCAGGATTTCATCGCTGCTTCGGCGGCGGCCAGAAACTCCAGTACAGACACAGGCAGCGGAACTGGCTGGCAGGGGTGTCAGAATGCGGCTCCCCTAAATGTGTAATACGCGCCGGGAACATTACAGCTTAGAATAGCTGTAATGATTGGCGCCACGCATAGTCACTCCCCCTCGCTCGGGATTGGACAGTTCACCCGAGCAAGGGGGAGTGTCTATGCGCGGCGCCAATCATTACAGCTATTCAAAGCTGTAATGTTCCCGGCGCGTATTACACAGTCGGCGGAAGCGGGGATGCGGCGAACGAAGGCGGGAATGTAGCGTGACGGTGACGGCGGCGGCGCGGGGGGGGGAAGTATTCTATTTGGGTATCGGGGGTATTTGCGGGAGTACGAGTACTCCCGCAAATACTCGGAATCGGTCCTGATACCGATACTAGTATCGGTATCGGGACAACCCTAGTTACAACCAAAAAAGGTAAATGTATGTTATTGGGATTTTATGTGAAGAACCAACACCAAGTGGCACATGACTGGGAAGTGGAAATAAAATGATAAATGGTTTTCAATTTTTTTTTTTACAAATAAATATCTGAAAAGGTGGCGTGCATTTTTATTCAGCCCTGTTTACTCTGATACCCTTAACTAAAATCTAGTGGAACCAATAGCCTTCAGTCGCCTAATTGGTAAAAAGAGTCCACCTGTGTGTAATTTAAAATTTAATCTCAGTATAAATACATTTGTTCTATGAAGCCCTCAGAGGTTTGTTAGAGAACTTTAGTGAACAAACAGCATCATAAGAGAGAGAACTGTTAAATCCATCATCCAACAATGGAAAGAGTATGGCACAACTGCAAACCTACCAAGACATGGCTATCCGCCTAAACTGACAGGCCAGGCAAGGAGAACATTAATCAGAGGCCCATGGTAACTCTGGAGGAGCTGCAGAGATCCACAGCTTAGGTGGGAGAATCTGTCTATAAGTCGTGCACTCAACAAATCTGGCCTTTATGGAAGAGTGGCAAGAAGAAAGTAATTGTTAAAAGAAAGCCAAAAGAAGTCCTGTTTGCAGTTTGTGAGAAGCCATGTGGGGGACACAGCAAACATGTGGAATAAGGTTCTCCTCTTCAGATGAGACCAAATGTAAACTTGTTGGCCTAAAAGCAAAACACTATGGGCCAGATTCTCAGTGGAGATACGACGGCGTATCTCTGTGTTGCGCTGTGGTATCTATGCGTCTGATTCTTAGAATCAGTTACGCATAGATATCTGTTAGATCCAACAGGCGTAAGTCTCTTACGCCGTCGGATCGTAACTGCATATTTACGCTGGCCGCTAGGTGGCGCTTCCGTCGAATTCTGCGTTGAGTATGCAATTAGCTAGATATGCGAATTCCCAAACATTTTAGAGTCTGAAAAAACTTGAGACTGGGGAGAGGTTCACCTTCCAGCAGGACAATGACCCTAAACATACAGCCAGAGCTCCAATGGCATGGTTTAGATCAGGGGTCTCCAAACTTTTCAAGCAAAGGGCCAGTTTATTGTCCTTCAGACTTTAGGAGGGCCAGTTTGTGGCCAGCAGGGGCAGAAAATTTTGGCATTAGTGACAATCAATATGGCCTCAGGATTGGTGGTCAATAGGCGGAGTGGTGCCCCTATTTGTAGGAGGAATAGTATCCGATCATTGGTATCAGTGGAAGAAAGACTGCCCCATTGTTGGTGTCAGTGTGAGGAATAGTGCCTCATATCAGTGGAAGCAATAGCACCCCAAGGGCCGTATAGATGCAAGCAAAGAGCCACATCTGGCCCTCGGGCCACAGTTTGGAGACCCCTGGTTTAGATCAAAGCATATTCATGTGTTGGAATGGCTCAGTCCTAAATCCCCCAGACCTAAATCTAATCGGGAATCTGTGGGATGACTTAAAAATTGCTGTTTAGACACTCTCCATCCAATCTGACAGAGCTTGAGCTATTTTGTAAAGAAGAATGGGCAGACATGTCACTCTCTAGATGTGCAAAGCTGGTAGAAACATACCCAAAAGACTTGCAGCTGTAATTGCAGCGAAAGGTGATTCTACAAAGTATTGACCTGGGGGGCTGAATACAAATTCACACTACACTTTTCAGATATTTATTTGTAAAAATAATAATGACAATTTATCATTTTCCTTCCACTTCACAATTATGTGCCACTTGGTGTTGGTCTATCACATAAAATCCCAATAAAATAAATTTACTGTACGTTTTTGGTTGTAACATGACAAAATGTGGAAAATTTGAAGGGGTATGATTTTTTTTTCAAGGCACTGTACATGCCATACTTGCACATTATGGCAAATGTAT
This sequence comes from Rana temporaria, assembly GCF_905171775.1. NCBI lineage: Eukaryota > Metazoa > Chordata > Amphibia > Anura > Ranidae > Rana > Rana temporaria. The sequence goes on along the minus strand of NC_053501.1, from coordinate 39,818,409 downwards.
TTCCTAGTTTGGCCACCTTCAGACTTGACAGGTCTGCAGTCCCCCATGTTGCTCTGTACCTGCTGCTGCGATCTTCTCAGTTTTTCCTCTGGCACAGTGTCTTCCTTCTTCAGCCGTTGGGCAGCCACTGATTATAACACCTCGGCAGATGGGTGCTGGAGTTGCATTATATTGGCATCCAGCTCCATTCCCTGCTTATTACAAATGCAGAGACCGTGTACATAAAAATAAAATAAAAAATGGAAGAAATATTTATTTTTATTTTTATTATCAGTAGTCATACAAAGTCTACTTCCTAGCAATCTTTTATTTAATTTTTGCTTAAAAGACAGACTCTGAAAGTTCCCTCAGGATGTCATGATGCAATACTCTACTCCCATGTACCATACAGTAATCCCATTCCGCCATTAGATATCCTCAGTTTTCTTGGTAGATTGAAGCCTCTTACACACGACCAAGGAACTCGACGGGCGAAACACATCATTTTCCTCGTCGAGTTCCTTGTTAGGCTGTCGAGGATCTCGACAAGGCAAGTTTCTCCATTCCTGTCGAGGAAATAGAGAACTTGCTCTTTTTTTGGCTCGTCGAGTTTCTCGACAGTTTCCTCGACGAAAATGTACACGCGACCGGTTTCCTCGGCAAAAAAAATCTATCTTTTTTGCAGAGAAACTTGGTCGTGTGTACGAGGCCTAACATCCAACTTCACTTATCCCAGAAGACTGAGGACATAATGTAAGTGCAAGAAACCACTGACTTGATCCCTTAGAAGTGTAATATATAGTAAAGTATCACCTGACAGCCCACCACTGGGAGAAGATTAGAGAGAGAGAATCATGCATGTTATACAACCAGCCTGAACACATCTACAAAAAAAATAAAAAAAATCATAACATACATGCAGACGACCTCTAGGTGGTGGTGGTGGGGGCATTGCAGAGCCCTAGGTTTACACAGGGTCAAGGACCCTCTCCCCAGTCCCCACCTGACAACTCTTGACCCTTGCAGTTGGTTGCTCAGGCACTGAGCGCTTCGGTGCGGCTAAATAGGGAACAAGGTTAAATAAGCCTCTCTGGAAGCAGGGGAACTAATTGAAGCTAAGTACGTGTTTCTTACCCTCCTTACTACAGGGTGGGCCATTTATATGGATCCACCGGGGTGGGCCATTTATATGGATACACCTTAATAAAATGGGATTGGTTGGTGATATTAACTTCCTGTTTGTGGCACATTAGTATATGTGAGGGGGGGAAATTTTCAAGATGGGTGGTGACCATGGCGGCAACCATTCCCATTTTATTAAGGTGTATCCATATAAATGGCCCACCCTGTATTATGCCCTGTACACACGACCGTTTTTCTCGGCAGGGAAAAAAAAAACGTTGTTTTTCCCCGACGGGATTCCTCTCAAGCCTGCCTTGCATACACACGTTCAGGCCAAATACCGCCCGTCCAAAGCGCGGTGACGTACACCACGTACGAAGGGACTATAAAGGGGAAGTTCCATTCAAACCGCGCCACCCTTTGGGCTGCTTTTGCTGATCCTTGTGTTTGGTGAGAGACGATTCACGCTTTTCAGCCTCGTGCTTTTCAGTCCGTTACAGCGTGACGAATGTGCGATCTCCATTACGAATGCTAGAACAAGCGCTCCCGTCTCATACTTGATTCTGAGCATGCACGTTTTTTTCCCCTCGGAAAAGCATACACGCGACCGGTATTCCCGATGGGAAAAAGTCCGCCGGGAATCCCGGCGGGTAAAAAGAAAACATGTTCTCTTTTTTTTCCCCCCGCAGTTTTCCTGTCGGGAAAACTGCAATGGAGCATACACACGGCCGGGATTCCTGGCCAAAAGCTCTCGTGGCAGTTTTCCTGCCAGTAAAACCGGTCGTGTGTAAGAGGCATTAGGCTACTTTACTCTTATTGCAGTGTGCTTTAAAAGAAGATCCAGGAGTAATACTGCAGTGCTACAGTAAATCATCAATGTATAATAGAATATATGTGTATATTGCAAACTGTGTGCTCAATTAAAAATCGAGATTTCAGTGTAGATCATGGACCTCTTGATATTGCATTCTGTCAGTGAGATCAATGGACAGGAAAAGCTCTGAGAGGATGTATTTGTATGCCGCTATGTAATGTTGCAGCTAACAAGGTTAGTTAGTATTCTGCACCAGCGTGCCTCCTTGTGCAGAGAGCGAGGCGTACAGCTGTAGACATGGACCTGTCCATCCGTACAGCTCATCTTCTGCTCTACATAGGGAGCCGAGACTAATTTTTGCATTATTTTTTAGATAAGCAATCAGCAGCATTCTAGCAGTTCCAGAATGACCCTTTATAGGGTGGTAACATGCCCGGGACATTCGGGAAAATGATTTGATCTCTTCCTGAATTTTTATTATGTTTTGTGAAATAATTGCACAATTTCCGTATGTCTTAAGCTACAAGCTGTGTTTAACTGAAATTTGCCTAGCTGCCTTTTATTAGCATGTTTTCAGGATACATTTCCAGTATATTCTGTCTTGAAATACTGGCTGGGAGACAGAAAACAAAAACTAGGAAGAAATTGATGTAATTTTAAAGCAGGGCATACATACAAGCTTTGATTTGTTTTCATTCAGCTTGCAGACCGAACCTAAAAAGTAAAACCGATGCCTCCATCCATTATAAACGCCGTTTTCTTTTCAATTGTCAACTTTTTTTTTTTTTTTTTTACAATCGGCTGTCAGCGGGGAAGCCCGCTGACAGCTGATGAGTCATCAGTTGTTAAGTACATGGCGGCCGGCTTCCCGGCCCGCTCCTTGGCAACCAGCTTAATGCAGTAAATTAACGCATTAACTAATGCGGTGATTACCGCTAATCCGAACAAATGGTATTTAATTCCAAATTCCTTGTAAATTGAACACTTGCACAATTGTTACCGCATGCAGTATTTTACCGCATAAGATTAGCCATTATTTAACTCTAAGGCCCCATACACACGAGAGGATTTGCGCGGATTTCCATCCGATGGAGTGTACTCACCATCGAATCGAAATCCGCGCCGAAATCCTCTGGCGATGACGTGTCGCGCCGTCGCCGCGATGATGACGCGGCGACGTGCGCGACGCAGTCATATAAGGAATTCCACAAATGCGTCGAATCATTACGACGCATGCGGGGGATCCCCTCGGACGGATCGATCCGGTGAGTCTGTACAGACCAGCGGATCGATCCGTGGGATCCGATTCCAGCGGATAGATTTGTTGTCATGTCAACAAATTTTTATCTGCTGGAATTCGGAAATATCCGCGGATAAAGATCCGCTGGAGCATACACACCAGGGGATCCATCCGCTGAAAACGATCCGCTGAGATTTTTCAGCGGATGGATCCTCTCGTGTGTATGGGGCCTTAGTGAATTGACCCAATACTTATCCTTGAATTCAACTTTAACAACCTTTCATGAAACAAGAGTCATAACATTTAAAGGGTAATAGTTAATTTGTCCCAAAGCTTGCCCTAATTAAATAAGCGCCTTGCGTTTTTTTTCATCCTGTTTGTTGTTTTTGCTTTTTGAGGGCACTGCATTTATACAAAAACCAATCAGTCAGTGTTGTGGCTGCTGCAAGGGAGGGGGCAAGGTGTTCTTGATATTCAATCCATTCAGAGATCTATAGATACAGGGGCAGATCCACAAAGAGAGTACGCCGGTGTATCTTCAAATTTCCCGCGTCGTGTCTTTGTTTTGAATCCTCAAAACAAGATACAACGGCATCTGGGTTAGATCCGACAGGCGTACGCCTTCGGCTCTTAGATGCAATTCTTCGGCGTCCGCTGGGTGGCGTTCCCGTCGTAATCCACGTCGAGTATGCAAATTAGCTATTTCCGACGATCCACGAACGTACGAGCGGCCGTTGCATTCTTTTACGTCGTCTCTAGTCGGCTTTTTCCGGCGTATAGTTAAAGCTGCTATATGGTGGCGTACGCAATGTTAAGTATGGCCGTGGTTCCCGCGTCCAATTTGATTTTTTTTTTATTTTGTTTGCGTAAGTCGTCCGTCCGTGAATCGGGCTGGATGTAATTTACGTCCACGTCAAAACAATGACGTCCTTGCGACTTCATTTAGCGCAATGCACGGCGGGAAATTTAGGGACGGCGCATGCGCAGTTCGTTCGACGCGGGGACGCGCTTCATTTAAATGAAACGCGCCCCCTACTCGCCGCATTTAAATTGCGCGCCATTACGCCGCGAGAGATACACTACGCCGCCGTAACTTACGGCGCAAATTCTTTGTGGATTCGAAGCTGGGAACAGTAAGTTACAGCGGCGTAGTGTATCTCACATACGCTGCGCCCATACAATTGTTTGTGAATCTGCCCCACAGAGTAATGCAATACAAAACAGGTAAAGCACTTTTTATTTATCGCCCATAACATTAATTAATGTAGTAAGTAGTAATGGATTCCAAGAATAATGATATACCTACCTCTATGGTAAATATAGAGTCTGCTTCTTTTTTTGTTTTTTTTTACAGTCCGTTTAAGCTGCAAGTAAAAATTTGTAGACATTGTGGGTAACCTATAAAATTAGTTAAAAGTACATATTCAAATATACTGCTCTGCATGAAAACATTCTAGCCCAACCCAAAGTATGTTTCCTAATCTAGTCAAATATACACTATATTATCAAAAGTATTGGGACGTCTGCTTTTACACGCACATGAACTTTAATAGCATCCCAGTCTTGGTCGGTAGGGTTCAATATGGAGTTGGCCCACCCTTTGCAAGTGCTTAAAAGTACATTGATACATCTTTTAAAGGATATGTTAACGTGCTTCTTCCTTTTTTTTAGAAGCATTTCCTAATTTGAATTAGAAATAATGCAAACCTAATGCCGCGTACACACAATCGGAAATGCCGGCAAGAAAACCGTGGATTTTTTTCAGACGGAATGTTGGCTCAAACTTGTGTTGCATACACACGGTCACACAAAATTCCGACTGTCAAGAACGCAGTGACATACAACACTACAACGAGCTGAGCCGAGAAAAATTAAGTTCAATGATTCCGAGCATGCGTCAAATTGATTCCAAGCATGCGTGTTTTTTTTGCGCGTCGGAATTGCATACAGACGATCGGAATTTCCGACGATAACTTTTCCCGTCGGAAAATTTGAGAACCAGCTCTCAAATTTTTGCCCTCAAATTCCGACAGAAAAAGTCCCATGGGGCCTACACGCGGTCGGAATTTCTGACCAAAGGCTCACATCAAACTTTTCTTGTCGGAAATTCCGACCGTGTGTATGCGGTAGTGGTGCAACGGAGGAGCCCGCGCTCGAGGGACACGCTGCTGTCTGAGGTCTGTAAGGGGGACTGGGAGTTGCACTGATGAGGAGTCTGCACTGGGGGGGGGGGTTACTGTCTGTACTACTGGGGGGGTGTCTGCACTGAGGGGGGTACTGTCTGTACTACTGGGGAGTGTCTGCACTGAGAGGGGGGTACTGTCTGTACTACTGGGGAGTGTCTGCACTGAGAGGGGGGTACTGTCTGTACTACTGGGGGGATGTATGCGCTGAGGGGGGGTTACTGTCTGTACTACTGGAGGGTGTCTACGCTCAGGGGGGTTACTGTCTGTACTACTGGGGAGTGTCTGCACTGAGGGGGAGTTCCTGTCTGTACTACTGGGGGGTGTCTGCACTGAGGGGGGGGTGTCTGTGCTGAGGAGGGGTTACTGTCTGTACTACTGGGGGGGGGTGTCTGCACTGAGGGGGGATTACTGTCTGTACTACTGGGGTGGTGTCAGTACTGAGGGGGGGTTACTGTCTGTACTACTGGGGGGGGTGTCTGCGCTGAGGGGGGTTACTGTCTGTACTACTTGGGGGGGGTGTAACTGAGGTGGGGGTGTCTGTACCGATGAGGGGGTCTATACTGATGGAGGGGGTCTGCGCTAAAGGGAGGTTACTGTTTGTACTACTGGGGGGGGTGTCTGCGCTGAGGAGGGGTTACTGTCTGTACTACTGGGGGGGCTGTCTGCACTGAGGGGGGGGTTACTGTCTGTACTACTGGGGTGGTGTCTGTACTGAGGGGGGGGGGGGTTACTGTCTGTACTACTGGGGGGGGGTCTGCTCTGAGGGGGGTTACTGTCTGTACTACTTGGGGGGGGTGTAACTGAGATGGGGATGTCTGTACCGATGAGGGGATCTATACTACTATAGTTGATGGGGGGGGGGGGGGTGACACCTTTTTTTTTTTTGCACTTGGTGACACCCACCCTGGTTACGCCACTGCAGTGGGGGAGGTGTGGATATTACAGTGGTGGGAGATGCAAATATTATAGTGGGGGGGGGGAGATGTGTATATTACAGTGGGGGGGGGGAGATGCGGATTTTACAGGGGGGGGGGTGTGGATATTACAGTGGGGGAGATGTGGATATTACAGGGGGGGGGGGGTGTTTTGCTGATTCCAAAAATGATCCGATCCGAGGAACGATCCGAACCCCGATTTTTTTGATCCGTTGCAGCCCTAGTACACGGCATAAGGGTGTAAATGGGGCATTTGTTTTTTACTACATGCTGATGAATGCAATGTGCTGTGCAAAACTAATAATCCTAGCCTCCACGGTCTTCTGGTAGAGGGGCATCAGAACCTTTCCTCCTTCCTAGCCCTGGCTGCACACTGATAGCTGTGTGTTTGAAGCCTCACAAAACTTGAGACAGCGATGGAAAAGTTAAACTAGGAAGTAGTCCCTACAGTTTGGGTATATTTATATGTGACAACACGAGAATACACTTTACACAAGGCAATGCAGATCAATGGACAAGAAATGTGTACACTTTTGGCATGTATTGAAGATGGTGTTATATATTCAATGTTATTGTGTGTCAAACATTTTGCTTTGTTTTTTATTTTTTTTATTTGCCATATCAGCATTATAACAGTACTTTGCTGTATACTTAGAGGATGAAAGAGTTAAATTGGCTAATCAACAAATACCTTCCTAAAAGCCGTGCCTTGGTTCTCCATTATAAAAGCCCCTAGAATTTCAATTTTCCAGTTCAGTAACCGGTGGGTGTTGCAGAGACACGATTAGATAAAATAAAGCCTTTCTGATACATGTTGGGATGGCCAAGCTGAAAATGCCATTAAAGGAGCAGAGATGGAAATGAGAATTGATTGGAATGTGGGTCCGTCTCAGCAGGTAACTAATGACCAAGTAGCTTCAGTCCAGCGTCTAGGTGCCTCCTGACATCTATTAGTAACACCTACAATACAAACAAATCATGTAACAAATTTGTACACATAAAAGCCTTTTCTGGCTAAAAAAACAATCACTGTACAATGTTCTTACCGTTGACACAGCGAAGCCTCAATAATACTTCAGTCAAAATCAATGCAGAGCCCCAAGGCCCAGGGGTCTTCTGTAGGGCTGTGTAAGCTGTTTTTGATGGTTTGCATAGGTCCAATGGACTTTAAATAGCCCCTGAAGTTTAGGGAGGCTCCTTTCACCTACTGCCCCCTAATTAGCAATTTTTAATGACGTTAAACACCAGGGTTTTGGCTGCAGCTAGATGCCATAACCCCGTCCTCTTTTTTTTTGGGCAGTAATTCTAGCACTAAGCCTCCCTGTAAATCTAAAGTGGTAGGGGCAGATCCACATACATTTGCGTGGGCGCAGCGTATGTGAGATACGCTACGCCGCTGTAACTTACTTGGCAAATCTTTGAATCCTGAAAGAGTTTGCGCCGTAAGTTACGGCGGCGTAGTGTATTTCTCGCGGCGTAAGGGCGCGGAATTCAAATGCGGCGAGTAGGGGGCTTGTTTCATTTAAATGAAGCGCGTCCCCGCGCCGAACGAACTGCGCATGCCCCGTCCGTCAAAACTCCCAGGGTGCATTGCTCCAAATGACATCGCAAGGACTTTATTGTTTTCGTCGTGAACGTAAATGGCATCCAGCCCCATTTTTTTAGCTTAATAGGCTTCTGTGTCAAATAGGAAGTTGGAGATTTCTGACCCTTGAGTTTCTATCTTAAATTTAAATTTGAATATTTTTTTTTTTTAACAGGGAAAAGTTTATTAGACAAATCGGCATTACATTACAGTTGTACTACAGTAAATACATTGATGCACAAATCCAGTATCAGGAGCATGAATATGAATTTGAATATTTGCTGGAGATTGGTAAATGTTAGTTATTGTAAAGGCAGAAGCTTTTTTTTTTTATCTTTATGCATTAAGATAAAAAGCCTTCTATGTGCAGCAGCCCCCTAATACTTAAGCCCCATCTAGATCTAGCGATGTTGCAGCAGGGTCTCGGCTGCCTGGGACTCCCCTCCTCATCGACCGAGACAGCAGGGCGGGGCCATTGGTCACCGCTGTCAATCAAAGTGAGTCAGCCAATGAGGAGAGAAAGGGGGTGGGGTCGGGTCATGGCTCTGTGTCTGAGAGGACACAGGGAGCTGCGACTTTGTTCGGGTGCCCCCATAGCAAGCTGATTGCTGTGGGGGCACTCAACAGGAGAGAGGGGCCAGGAGCACCGAAGAGGGACCCGAGAAGAGTAGGATCCAGGCTGCTCTGTGCAAAATCAATGCACAGAGCAAGGAAGTATAAAATGTTTGTTATTTTAGTATCACTTTAAAGGGGTTGTAAAGGTTTTTTTTTTTCTAAATAGCAAAACTCACTGCAGGAATGTTGTGGGCAGCAAGACTCTTTCATGCATTATGTCTACAAGAGCAAAAAAGTGGTGGGGCATGCTGGAATTGGCCTTTTTCTTGTTGAACAGTAATGTTGTAGCAAAGGCAGGGAAATTCATACATTATCCCTCAAAATAATGTTGCACATTTATGCCCTGCAAAAAAAAGATTCCCTGTTCAGAATCTCTGTTGAGAATCTCTTTAGGATTCAGAGCACAACAATGATACATTACACAATACTTATCTTCTCTTTCTGTTTCAGTGCCCTTTTACAAAGACAAAATCCTTCCTAGCTGTATGGCCTTTGTCAATAAAATACCTTGGTACAGCGACTCCTGTCATTTTTAAAGCTTTGTGAGCAGAAATATGGACCTTCATTCCTTGAGTCTTCCCAATATACACCAAACCACAAGAGAATTCCTGTCATTACTGTACAATGTACGTCGTGTTATTGTGTGTATAAATTTTCTCTTGTAGTAATCTTAGGAGCAGAGGAAACTGACTCCAGCTTGGTTTACAATGGTAAAAAATTGAACGTTTCTTTCTTCGTGTTGGCCTGTTAACATATTTTGTAATATATTTGAATTTTTTATTCACATTGTAATCATCAGCACTTGACAAAAGCTGCAGGATGTACAATAACATTTTTATATAAAGAATTGAGGGGTATGTATATTTGAAAAGATGGTGATGGTAACCCTCAGGCCCTGTACACATGACCGAGGAACTCAACGTGCCAAACACATCGAGTTCCTCGTCAAGTACAGTGTGGAAGCCGCCGAGGAACTCGGTGGGCCGACTTTTCCCATCGACTAACGAGAAAATAGAGAACATGTTCTCTTTTCGGCCCGACGAGTTCCTCGCTGAAAAGTGTACACACGACCGAGTTTCTCGGCAGAATCCAGCTCCGAACGAGTTTCTGGCTGAATTCTGCAGAGAAACTCGGTCGTGTGTACAGGGCCTGAGTCTTGATGTCACTGGTTGTGGGAGGTTAGAGCATAGAGAGTTTGATAAAGAGCAGGGTCACGCTAAATGTTGCCTTGCAATAGTTATGCAATATTGTAAATTTTCTGCAGCAGACAAGTGAGTGGTGCTTGGACTGATATATTGGTATTAATCTTAGTCCGTAGGGTTCAATATTGAGTTGGCCCACCCTTTGCAGCTATAACCGCTTCAACTCTTCTGGGAAGACTGTCCACAAGGTTTAGGAGTGTGCCTATGGGAATGTTTGACCATTCTTCCAGAAGTACATTTGTGAGGTGAGGCACTGATAATGGGCGAGAAGGCCTGGCTCGAAGTCTCCTCTATAACTCATCCCAAAGGTGTTCTATCGGGTTGAGGTGCAGGCCAGTCAGGTTCCTCCACCCCAAAATCGCTCATCCATGTATTTATGGACCTTTCTTTGTGCACGTGTTCAAATCATTTGGTGGAGGGGGGATTATGGTGTGGGGTTATTTTTCAGGGCTTGGGCCTGGCCTTGGCCCCTTAGTTCCAGTGAAGGGAACTCTTAAGGCGTCGGCATACCAAGATATTTTGGAAATTTTTCATGCTCCCTTCTTTGTAGGAACAGTTTGGGGATGGCCCCTTCCTGTTCCAACACCAGTGCACAAGCAAGGTCCATAAAGACATGGATGAGCGAGGTTGGGGTGGAGGAACTTGACTGATCTGCACAGAGTCCTGACCTCAACCTGACAGAACACCTTGTGGATGAATTAGAGCAGAGACTACAAGCCTTATCGTCCGGTGTCTGACCTCACAAATGCTCTCCTGTAAGAGTGGTTAAACATTCCCATAGACACACTCCTAAACCTCGTGGACATCCTTACCAGAAGAGTTGAAGCTGTCATAGCTCCAAAGGGTGGGCCAACTTAATATTGAACCCTACAGACTAAGTCTGGGATGCCATTAAATTTCACGAGAGAGAGAGGAGCGGCGCCACTCGTGAGTGCAGTATGTCAGTTAAAATTCAATGTTTAATAAAAGTAAGATCAACTCACATTTTGGAGAGATATAGTAGCTTGGGCTCCTGTAGTCCAGCTGGGCAGCAGTGGTGGTCAGCATTTCCCGGCTGCTTCCCGAGGCACCAAGGCTGAAGGCGGTCACACAACAAGCACGTCGGCGGTGATGGATGGGAGGCGTGGTTGAGCTTGTGTTCGGGGCATGCATGCTCCTTCATCAGGCCGATCTTATCCCAATTCTTTAACAATAAATTTCATGTGCGTGTAAAGGCAGATGTCCCAATACTTTTGGTAATACAGTGTGTGTGTGTATATGTAAATATCACTTTGCTTCCATGCTGGGTAGAGTGATGACCCTCACTGCCATGGCTTGGTTATGCTTGAGAAAATGTTTTTGTTGTCATATACGTAATATGGAATAAAGAATAAAAAATGTGAACTATCCCCAAAGCTCATCTCAATGTCAGAGACTCAACGTGTGCCCATGCCATGTGATGCAAATGTGTTCTGAACAGAGAAGTTACAATATGTTTTAAAATTCAGTAAATTCTCATAAACTCTCTGGGTACTGCAACAGATCAATAGTTAAGCGATTAGTATTCTTTTTTCTTTAGGAGTGTTTATAACACAAGGGAATGAGTGACCCAGAGGGTCTCTCGCAGGTTTTTTTCGTGTTAACCCAGTGAAGTGATGCTAATCAGTGCAGACCAACCGATCACACTGAGATTCCAGAACACTGATGGACACTTAAAGATTTTTCCAGCAGAAAATGTTATACACACTAGGCTTACACATCCTAAAGACAACTTCATTTTTAGTAAAGTTATTCTTTAAATGTTCTGCACTGCCAAATGCTGCACAGCCTTTGCAGAAAAACCACATCTAGCCCATATGGTGCAAGCATTCCACTTGGCCCGTTTACAGTGGAACCTTGGATTATGAGCATAATCCGTTCAAGGAGAATGCTTGTAATCCAAAGTACTCGCATATCAAAGCGAGTTTCCCCATTGAAGTCAATGGACAACAAAAATAATTAGTTCCGCATTGACGTCAATGGCATGCAATACCGCATGCGGCCAGAGAATGGGGCTGGACGTCATTTACGTTCACGTCGAAACCAATGACGTCCTTGCGACGTCATTTGGAGCAATGCACACTGGGATATTTTACGCGGGGACGCGCTTCATTTAAATGATACACGCCCCCTACCCGCTGAATTTGAATTCCGCCGGGTGATTTACGCTATGCCGCCGCAACTTTATAGGCAAGTGCTATGTGAATAAAGAACTTGCCTGAAAACCTTGCGGCGGCGTAACGTGAATCGGATACGTAACGCCGCCACAGAGATACGCCCAGTGGACAAGAATCTGGGCCAGAATCTTTTGGTTCCTTTCCTTCTTCTCCTCCCTCATTCACACACAAAAGGTCCAGATCTGGTCAGGCAAGAGGAAAAAAGGGGAAAGATGGTATACATTTTAGACATTTTTCTCATTCCATTTTCAAATATCCTGAAGTGGCCAGAAGGGGGTAAAATTGTAAACATAACCACACTTTGTAGATTCGTAACTTGGCTTCTGTTGCTGCCCTTCTTTTGAAAGGCTAGATACCTGGTTTGTCATGTTGAACCACTGGCTTCAAATACATTCTGTCAGGAATCTTCAGCAATGCCCTGTCTGTCTCTCTTACCTGGTCTGTGTACTAGCCTTAGGGCCTGCACTCTCATACCTGCATGGTTAAGTAATCTCCCCTCAGCGTGGCTCTACCCTAGCCTCAATAGGAACCACTATTTAACACTGTCTTCTGCAAGCTTGCCTTGCCAAGCAATATTGTGTGTTTGGTTTCCTGTCTCCTGCTTGCCGTGTACTCTGTCTGTTTTTGTTACCGATCTTGGCTTGTTCTTTGACTATCCATGCCTGCTTGTTACCCTGACCTTTGGCGTGTTCTCTGTCTATCTTAGGGAGGGGAGGAAGGGGGAGGGGTGGCTGATGAGGTTTTTTCCACATGTTTTTTTCCTATGATTTGATGGTGGTTGCTCTCTATATATGTATTTCTGATGCACTGAGTCACTTTATCACTTGCCTGACGAAGAGGTCCTGCGTGGCCTTGAAACGTTGCACTGTCTGTGATGCTTTTTTTTTTAATTTTGGATGTATATACGATCCATGGTGTGCTGGCGAATTTATTCATTTGTCTGATGGTTCCAGTGCCCCGCTGGTGATTGTCGTTGCTGGGTCGTTGCTTTCTCTCTATCCTCCTGTTGCCTACCGTGAGCTGGGAGACCCTGTGGGCCGTGACCTGGAGCCAATTGCAGCGCAGACCATCCTCACCACTAGAGGCTCTGGTAAACACCTACTGGCTCTTAGACTCCGCACCCTGGAGAATCTTATGCTCTAGCTCCCAGTGGGATCCGTGTTGGTGCTCCAGTGAACCTGCCTTCCTGAACCACCCAGAGTTTAATCCGCAGCAGTCAGCCGTAGGGTCCACTACCTTAGCGGTGCACTCCTGACTCCAATGGTGTGCATCTGTCACCTGGACTCAGGTGACCTGACACATTCCAAGTCACTGGCCTGCAACAAGTATATAAATCAAAAATTCTGACATCACTTTTTGCATTCTTGATCTGGATCAGTTCCTCCAAGGCAGCCTAAGGATTTCTCCCACTACACGTCCCCTTTAACCTTCTATAACATTATAAAAATAGCAGAAATAAATACATAAACATGGAAATATATGATATTGCACACACCACAGAGCTTCCATTAGCCATCAAATCCCCAATACACTCATCCCATACGGGGGTTCTGTACTGTCGTAAAAGCCTTCAGTAACCCATGAAATTACCTTTCTGCATTTGATGCATCTGTTCTACTCTAGAGAGCATAATTAAATGAATATATTGGATATTGAATATTAACCAGGTAATATATCTACATTCGAGATGGAGACTGCAGACACTTCACATATAAAATATTGCTAGTGTTTTCTTTTTCTAAATGCTGTTAAAGAAAAGTCTTCATAGGGCTAGGAAAAGTGACGATTAAGGTCTTGATGACACCAAGGGCACCAGGCAGAGTTGCCCAGCACAAGACAGGGCAAAAAGCCTGGTTTCCTATGGTGCATGCAATACTTTTTATTTTTTTCCAGTACACACCACTGCAATGCAGAGGTGTGTACTGTCACCATAGGAAGCAAGACTTTTTCTCCTTGTCTTGGACTGGGACTGCGCCGGGCAAGGCTGCGTTGGGCATGCAGTACTTCTGCACAGTACCTTGCGACACAAACTACCACATTGCACCACCACTGTGAATAATACTGCCCACATTTTTCTGTGATTTCAATTCACAGAAAGTGACCAGGATTTTCTGCACAAGGTAGGTCACGAGATCTTTCCTCAACCCCTCCCAAATTGCTTGGGCTTAGCATCGGCTTGTACACACATAATAGGACCAATTTGGACAGCATGTCTAACCAGGATGTCTTTAAAGTGTGGGAGGAAACCAAAGGAATCCCACATGCAACACAAAGAGAACATGCATACTCCATGCAGAAAGAACAAATAAAAATTGTAATCTTTTAGTCCTGAATTTTAGAATATAGAATTCTTAGTCTTAAACATAATACACAATGTATAATATGTAGTAAAACACTATTCAGCCTTTTTACGGAACAAAAAGTACAAGGTAGCTTTTGTAGTCTTGGTAATGTTTTTAGTGGAAAAAAACAGATAAAAACTGATTAGCACAGTCTTGAAAAACATAGACTTAAATTGACTGAATATTAATATATCAAGCACATTGTTTCTAGTGTTAAAAGCAGAATGCAGCTTTCTGGAGTCATTATAAATAAATGAAGTAGTTGCTGCTAATTTTTCAATGGGAATGCGCAGAGAAAATGCGATTGTTCAGCAGCGTTCTGCCATTAAAGACCAGAAGGACAATTTATAAACATAGAAGTATTGAAAGTTATACTAATGACTCAATTTGTGGCTTGTCAACAAAACAATGCACTTTTCATTTCCTGTATTGATATAGTATAAAAACTTACCAGCAACGTGAAAATGTCAAGAATTTAAAATTTAACCCATCTTGAAAAAATACCTTTTAGCAGTTTTAGGCCCAATGCATAGGAGTTCGTCCAGCTGCAGTGCATCTATCTCAGTATTTTAGAGTGACATGTGCAGAATCCAGGCCCGGTGTAGCAAAGAGGGGCACCCTGCAACTGGATGGCCCTGTGATTAAAGGGCCAAGACTAGGCAACTTTATGTTGTTTGATTTGTGGCCAAGAAATGGGGTTGTGCGCCTGATCTGAAAACAATTTTGATACTTGATATCGAAGTGATCCTAATAGGCTTCTTCTTGGGCCATACATGTCCACCAACCACTGGAGAACTTCGGGTGAAAATGTCAAGCACAGTAGACAAAGGCATGGATCAAAATTCTCGTAGTTTAAATTTTTTAACATTCACCTAAACAACTGGAATATCTCTGGGTGGCAGGACCTATTCATTTTAGGGCTTTGGGTTTGTAAATGGTGATGAATGAATCTATTGGCGAACAAGCACAATGTGAATTGTTTAGTCTCCAAAATGTGTGCAATCTGCAGAGAATCGTGATTGCTTTTGTTCCTAATAGCTCTATTCTCTACTGATCAGGCGGATCTACAGATATATTTAGGTGAATCAAATGGCACTAAATTGGCAATTCTGATTGGATAATCCACATTCGTAACCTCGGCCTTTCTCTTTAAAAACCAAGACAAATTGAAAAACATTAAAAAGTGGAAAGCAACTGCGCTATGTGAATAGATATATGTATGGATTAATAAGCTGCAGTTATTACGTCAAACAAACATAAGAAACAATTAGAAAAAATATAACTGCGCTAAACCAAATTGTAGTGATCTCTGTCAGAGAAAACTAAAACGCTACAGTGGGCATAGGCCCAAGTGTATAAGAATATATAAATGTCAAATACACAATACATGCAAATCAAAATAAATTTCAATGAGTGACCATTTACATGTTTGGGCTCCAAAACCCTGGATGCCCAAAATAAATTAGTGATACAAAAACACCTCTGGGGTTTCGCCAGAAGTGTCCCGAGACGAAGTGATTCTTTCACGAAACGCGTCGGGCGGAGCGAGCGATACGCTGGTGTCATCCCCCCTCACCGTACCTCTCCACGAGCGGTCCTGTTGCCTGCAAGCGCCCGGCCGGAGCTGCATGGCAGAAATGCTTTTATGATTCTTCTGAAATGTGAGTGCTGTACCTGTGTAAATTCATGTGAATAAAAGTTACCTGTGGTTTTATGCTATGGAAGCATCTCTTTTCCTTTTTTCCGATTGGCTTAATGAATACTAACATGGAGTTTGAATACTAACTTGGAGTTTGCTGTATCCGGATACTAATACCCATTGATTTTGGAGTTACATGCTGAGCTTGGTCCGTAGGGACCTCCAAATCTGGTAAGCGTTTTGCGAATACTGGTGGCGGACTCACTTAAGGCTATTCTAGACCACGAAAGCTGCATGGTTGAAAGTGCACGGGTGTTATTAACCGACACGAACACGGACTTTCTTCCCTTCCTTTTTCATTGGGAATATGAACTTTCTCATGTTTTAATTTTTAATTTTTTAATTTTTCCTTTATTTTCTTTTTGCGTGTTTTTCACAACATTCCATTGTCACTTCTGGCGAAACCCCAGAGGTGTTTTTGTATCACTAATTTATTTTGGGCATCCAGGGTTTTGGAGCCCAAACACTATGTAAATGGTCACTCATTGAAATTTATTTTGATTTGCATGTATTGTGTATTCGACATTTATATATTCTTATACACTTGGGCCTATGCCCACTGTAGCGTTTTAGTTTTCTCTGACAGAGATCACTACAATTTGGTTTAGCGCAGTTATATTTTTTCTAATTTTTTCAAATTGAAAAACATGCAAATTATTTCACCGGTTAGCCGAACATATAAGCGTTTCCTTCGTGAGCGGTTTAATCTGCACCCATGCAGAGCTGTAAAAAGCAATGGAAAGTAAAAGAGCCATTTTCTATAATGTATATGTAACTGTGGCTCCAAGTGTTGGATAATTGTCTACAGATGCGTAAGCAAAAGACAATTGTGGTTGCAATAAAAAAGCGCGAATGGCAGGCAGGTGAATATTTATGCCAAATTTTCTTTGACCTTGCCTCTTCTTTCCATGACATAATGGGATGGCTTCACGTGAGGGGGTTATTGAAGGTCAGTGGGTGGATGTAAAAAGAAAGCACAGTTTTCCATTCCAGTGGTACTTAAGGATAAAGCCATTAGTCTCTTCTCTACAATGCACTTTGGGTCTACTGGCTAAAAGCTAAACTTCAGGAACAATGTTGCTTTCGATGTGTCCAGTCACGTATTGTTAACAAATCACAAAACCGGAGCTTTATTGACCTTCCAACCAAGTCTAATGAGAAGCAGAGATAACCCCAATATTCACAAGACGCTTACTGCATATTATAAGCAGGGTTGCAGCAGTAATGATCAGCTACAGACAAAACATAACAATGTTTATCTGCTTATGCTGTCTAGTAGGCCTGGAAGATGAGCGACATTAACCACTTCCCGCCAGCCATATAACAGAATGACAGAGGCAAAGTGGTGGTGATAGCCTGACCGGACGTCATATGACGTGGTCAGGATATCACAGCCGGCTCGCACCCAGGGGGCTCGCAGCACGGCATTCGGAGGTGCTGTGTGTCAGTCTGACACACACCAACTCCAATCGTGGTATGAAGCCTCTGACAGAGACCGAGGGATGCATATATGTCACCCCACAGGATTAGGATCCACTTTCATGAGGCCACCTATATGCGTACATTTGGTGGGAAATGGTTGAAGTTCTAATTCAGGGAAATGTGCATGTATTGTAGGAGTTATAAGTCTAATATATATAGTCTATATAAGTCTAAATATATAGAAAAATCTTAGGGCACAGTGCCACAAATAGATCAAGCTCGATAGCTTTAGTTTTGATCAGTTTAGAAGCTGAGCTTTTCATATGCAATAAATGAAACTCCCAATATTGTTAACAGCCACTGTCTGGGTGTACACATAGATTTTCACCTTTCTTGGGTTCCGCAGTAGTTTAGGGAGTTCTCTTTTCCACTTTTCCAGTATTGCTGACAATGGCTTCCTTATCTCACTGCTCATACAGCCAATTTCTTTAAACAATCTATTTACCTTTCTTTCTCTGAATGATTTTGTTACTGTACTCAGGATTATATCTGGGAGATAATCCTGGAATAAAAGAAAGATAGCAGTTCTGAAGCCATGTTCAAAATATATTTTTTGGTGACATGTACTAGAAAACACTACACAGTTGATGCCAAGCAGAGTTTTGTTGCATTTTAAATATTTTATATACGGTGGGGGGGGGGCTTGGGGGTGTTGGCTAGTAAAAATGGTGGTTACAGCTGATATGGGGGTGGTGAGCAGCAGTGTGTGTACTCAGGGGAATTTCAAAGGCAATATGACAAATAAGACTAAAAACCTAAATGGCAAGCTAAAGAGTGTGTGCATCCTACCTGTATTTTTACCAAAATATTAATATATAGACACATTTTCAACATGGCAGAAGCATAGAAAAAAAAGAGGAGGAGAATAAAGGGAATGGGGGAGAGGGATTGGAGGAAGAAAAAGTGCATGATCAATGCATATTCCCTTAAACAGGTAAAGAGAGTTTAATAGAACCTTAGAATATAATCTTATCTCCTGGCCCTGAAGCGAGGCTGTAATGCTTTCCATTGAGCACTTTTATTGGAGACCAATGGGGAGGTATTCTGTTTTCAGAGTAATGGTATGCAGGCGCAGGCAGCATTCAACAGGTGGATCAACAGAGTTTCCTACAGAGGGCAGAGTGGTGTAGTAGGTACCTGGCTGGGTCTTCCCCTAGGTCGACCTCCATCAGGTGTTTTTTAAAATTCTCCTTGACTTGTGACCAAAAGTTGGTCAGCTTGCTACAAAACCAGAAAACATGGAGAATAGTACCCGCCTCTTCTTTACAACACCAGCAAATATTCATTGCTTCTGGGTAGAGCTTCCCTAACAGGGTTGGGACCCTATACCCGCATGTAATAATTTTGTTTGCCAAATCCATTTGCTTGCAATGGAGGAGTAGTGAGCAAAGTACACAATGCTCCGAGAGTTCCATATCCAGATCCCTCTCCCATTTAAGTAGGTATGAAGGTACAAAAGATTCAGAGGTTGGCTTAGTAATTTATAGATATGTGAAACGGCACGGGATGTGGGATCTTGGACCAAACAATGATCCTCAAAGGGATTACTCGGGCGATTCTTAATTCCTCAACGAGCGAAGTTGGTAAGAAAGTGGATAAGCTGTTGTAGCTGCCAGTGCCACAGCTTCCGAATGAGCAACAAAGCTTTTACCTTCCTGCCAGATGTGAAATTGCAAAGTCGAAAAATGCATGAGTTGCTTGAATCTCACATCACACCCTGGTAGAGAAGTAGGGTGGCCAAGCACTGGGTATAATCGAGAGGGGGCAGAGCCTGAGATGATGGCATTCTTGCACTGTTGCAAGACCCCCAGAGTTTTTTTTTTTTTTTTTTAATTGTAGCTACAGGATTGTTGACTTTTTTTTCTTTGAGCAATGCAGATGAGACTAATGTCCAGATATTGGCTGCAGATCATTTAATAGTGTGCAGTAAGGTAACAGAAAACAAATTCTAGGAAAAATCACCCAATATTATGTCTGGAGCTTAACATTTTGAGGTTTCGCCATTGTTGTCGATTTCCACACATGCTCCTGACTGCCAGTTTGTACAGACTAGATCCTAAATATAAAAATCACAAGAAGTATTTTATTTTTCTTCAGTCTATTACTATTATAGTTGTTATGTTTTTAAAAGTGCTGCTCAACTCCTACGGTCAGCACATTGACCTGACATGTATCTCCTTAGTTTCCATAGAGACCATCATCTTGTGATGCTTCTTGTTACTCATCACTGAACTCACCCAGGGTAAATCTTGTAAAGTGCTTGGGCATTGTCACTTTTCTCTTTAAGGTAAACTCTAACAAAACTGACACTTCTTTTATACTGATGCCATGGCTTCTAGGATTCCAGTAGTAGGGTGTCTCCAAAGTTACCAGCTCTGCCCACTCTGCTTTGAAGCTGCCTCCTTGTTGTTAATAAAGAGACTAAACTTTATTTCTGCACTAGTGTGTAATATCTTTTGCCAGTATCTACTTAAAACTGAAATATGAATTTGGGGTGCACTGAACTTTTATAGTCACTTGTCCCCTCCACAAGTGATTTGAACAGAGGGAGTTTGGCTGGAAAGCAAGTCTGAAAGCAACAAACTTCTTGGTTTGTCCATACTGGAAATCTGTCTCTGACACCAACAAATGTATGATAGAAAAATAATGTAATTGCAATATGATGAAACATTTTGGATGGATATAAGACATTTTAGGTTTCCAGATGCATTCTCTATAGAGATTCTGTGAACTGTGCTTTTTCATCATTATTAATAGTTGACGAACAAGAGGTCCCTCCAAGGCAGTCATTTCTATCTACTTGAGAGCTGTACTAAGTCCGCAACACATACCACCTCTTCAACCGCATCTTCTTCCAGGTGCCAGGCTGTGGCCGTCTTCATTGGCTATTAGGGGATGATTTTATCCTGGCACACAGGATCTGTTCTAGAATGAAAACTGAGCTGCATTTGTGTGTACATCCAAAGACCCCATGTGCAGCTAGGTCTGTTTTTATTTTGGTGGGTTAAGATAATTAGACAGATTTTTCCAGAATAATAAATTTTTTGTCCTAGTAAATTTTTTGACCAGGACTGAATGTGAGGGTAATTCTAAAATATTGAGTTGTCACCAGAACAGGAATGCACATTAAATCTTCAAATTGGTGCACTTGTGGTGACAGCTGTGTTAAGACTTTTTTTTATGTCCTGTGTATATGGTAGAGAAAGTAAAGGGACATCTCTTAAATGGTACACAGATGGCAAAAAAGTTGGTTTTAATCATTCCCTATTAAATAATACAAGGTTGTGATTTATAATAAAGTAAAGCTGCATGATCGTTAAAAAAACGTGATCTCGATTCAACCCCCCTCACAATCCTAATCGGCCATTTTCTCGATTCTATTTAAACAGTGCAAAGCCGAGCTGTCAAAAATAATGCCAACTAATACAAAGTATCTTTTAGTTCTTTTAGAGATCAAAGGGAAGAACTTCGGTCTGTAAATGACATCAGTTTTACCATTTCAAGACAACTTTTTTGACACTTACAAGTTAAGATCAGTACTTTTTGCTCAAAAAATTACTTTGAACCCCCAAAACATTATATATATATATATATATATATATATATATATATATATATATATATATAATATATTTTTCTTAGCGGAGACCCTACGGAAAAAAAGCGGCCCTTGCAATATTTTAACTCTGTATTTGTGCAGCTGTCTTCCACAACCACAATGTTTGGGGAAAAAATACACTTCAATTAGTAAAAAAATAAATACACCGTAAAGCCCAAATTTTTTTGTATAATGTGAAAGATGTTACGCGGCAAGAATCGTGATCTTTATTCTAAGCAAAACACCTTGTATAGGTCTGCCTATTTTTACAAAAGAATAAATGGAGATTATTGGCAAATTAGGAAAAAAGTCAACCATACATTTACTGATGTGCAATTGCAGTCATAAACCAAGTCATGAACTGATTTTTTTCCCCTATGTTATAGGAGGCATTTAGAAATGTTAAGTATGCCTACATAGTATCCTTAAAAAATGTCTTAACTTCCTCCTGACAAATAGTTTTGTCACGTTTTTGAGGCTGTGTTTAATATGTGCAAAGAGAGATCACACAAATACTTAGAAGTATAATATTTATTAAAAGTAATGACCGATACAGATAAAGATAAGGAAAATATAACTAAACATGCTGTTTTCGCCATGGGTCCCTCCAATTATAATTGGCATGGCACAGGTGACCACAGATGCTTGCGTGTTTCACGAGTTACATTTATAAATCCATGCCATTTAGTTGGGTTGAATATAGCTCACAAACTGACAAACTTTGGCTTCCTATGGGTTATATAAAAGGAGGCAAAGGTGCAAAGAGGTCTAGGTCACATACATATTAATCAGATTACATCTTTCATAAATGGGATAATTGAGTCCCCATTGGTAACAATACATTTTCCCACATTTTCTTTGTCCTTGGTAAAGTAGCAGCTTCCTTATGGGAAGGACAAAGGGTAAACGTGTTACTTCTTTGCAAGTTGTGATTTCAAAAGCTTAAAGTGGAGTAAACTTATGTTTAGGTAAAGCCCCCTTGCCTTTCTCTACATCTAAGATAATTAGATCCAAGCCTCCAGGCTACTAGTTCTCACGGCTCTACAATATATCCTTTTAGTTCACATTGGTTCTCTCGCATCAGGTTAAGTGCAAAATTGCATTTGCACAATTTGCTATGGGTACTACTTGTACATGGAATTATTAACTTGTATCTGACTAGTGCATTTGCATGGAAAAAACAATGTAAACCAGCAGTGTTCCTGCCCGCTGAAGGGATTAAACTTCTAATCCACTTTTTTTAAATTAACCATTGGAGAGGGTATACTAAACAGCCCCTGCAATAGAGAGGCTCTCACATGGCATGCCAGAAGGAGCTGCTTATGCAGTATAACAATCTTTCACAGCCACTGTTGGGCAGAGTGTTCTTCTGCCGAGGGTGCCATAGAGCCTGCAACAATGCCAGGGAGATGGTCTTTTATTACTCCCACTGCCACCAATCCTGGGTAGGGGTTTATGACTTCCATTGACGCCATTGCTTGGGGGCTTTTATTACTCCCACTGACATCCAATGTAGGGCATTTAATACTCCCACGGATCAATGATGTAGGGGCATTTAATACTTGTACTGTTCAATGACGTAGGTGCATTTATTACTCTTACTAAACACCAATTTAGCAAGCTGCCTGCTGTGGGGGCACCTGGCAGGAGGGAGGAGCCAGGGGCACTGGCGTGGGACCCAAGAAGAGAAGGATCCGGGCTGCTCTGTGCAAAACCATTACACAGAGCAGGTAAGTATAACATATTTGTTATTGAAAAAAACAAAAAACCAACAAGGCTTTAATATTGCATAAGCCCCTTCTAATGTTAACGCAACAACCACACTCCATCTCAAAATTCTCCTCTGGGTGCCCAATGGGGGGGTCTCTGGCAGGTAGTCTGTAGGGCCCCATGAATTCTAAAGGCGGCCCTGCTGATCGCACAGTATGGAGGGAGAGGATGGCTCTTTTTCACTGCACTGGCAGCAACCCGCTGGCAAGGCGAAAGTGCAGGGGGGTAGTTTGAGAAAGTAGAGGTTATTGATGGGCCAGCAAGAACTGGGGAGCAAGTGGCCTGCAGTACAGGAGAAGTTGTGTGGGAAAAGGACTACAACAGAAGTTCTATGTACAAAACCAGATGAGACATAAGGAGTCTGAGCCAGGGGAATGAGCAGCCGTGCAGGGAAAACACAAACCAATTAGAAGCAGCAGCAGAGCCTGGGGAGACACTGACAAAGGCAAAGCCGCTCTGTCTATACACAGTTCAGACACCCCAATTAACCAGCCTGCAGCTCAGCCCAAAATATAAAAAAGAACTCCTCCGCTGTAAAGAGCCTGACGGATATTAAGAATTCCATGTTTACTATTTGCTTCACTAACAGATGTGCCTTCTGGGGGGCGCTGTATAAACTGTAGCATCAGCTACATATAGGGATGTAGCTCTGTGTCCCAGCAGCAGGATAGGGACTTCCTTCATACTCTCAGAACAAAACTGAGTAAGGGTTACAGCCTTATTTCAAAATGGATTAAATGGATTATTTTCCTCACAATTCTACAAACAATACCCCATAATGACAACGTGAAAGAAGTTTGGCTGATATCTTTGCACATTTTTAAAAATAAAAGGAAAAACTCACATGTAATGCCAAGCTGCGGTTTCCAAAGCGAGCAAAGTCCTTTCTTGTATTAAGAGAGGTATGGACTCCAGAGACAGAGATATCATTTTGCCCCTGTACAAATCATTAGTAAGACCTCATCTGGAATATGCAGTTCAGTTTTGGGCACCAGTTCTCAAAAAGGACATCGGAGAACTGGAGAAAGTGCAGAGAAGGGCAACCAAACTGATAAGAGGCATGGAGGAGCTCAGCTATGAGGAAAGATTAGAGGAACTGAATTTATTCACTCTTGAGAAGAGGAGAATAAGGGGGGATATGATCAACATGTACAAATATATAAGAGGTCCATACAGTGAACTTGGTGTTGAGTTATTCACTTTACGGTCAACACTGAGGACAAGGGGGCACTCTTTACGTCTAGAGGAAAAGAGATTTCACCTCCAAATACGGAAAGGTTTTTTCACAGTAAGAGCTGTGAAAATGTGGAACAGACTCCCTCCAGAGGTGGTTCTGGCCAGCTCAGTAGATTGCTTTAAGAAAGGCCTGGATTCTTTCCTAAATGTACAGAATATAACTGAGTACTAAGATTTGTAGGTAAAGTTGATCCAGGGTAAATCCGATTGCCTCTCGGGGGATCAGGAAGGAATTTTTTCCCCTGTTGTAGCAAATTGGATCATGCTCTGCTGGGGTTTTTTGCCTTCCTCTGGATCAACTGTGGGAATGGAGTTGGGTGTATAGGATTTTACTGTGTTTTTTAATTTTTGTTTTTTTATTTTTTGTGGTTGAACTGGATGGACTTGTGTCTTTTTTTTCAACCTGACTAACTATGTACATGGGTATTCACAGCCTTTGCCAGGACAATCAAAATTGAGCTCAGATGCATCTTGTTTCCACCAATCATCCTTGAGATGTTTCTACAACTTGATTAACTTGATTGGAGTCCACCTGTGGTAAATTCAGTTGATTGGACATGATTTGGAAAGGCACACACCTGTCTATATAAGGTCCCACAGTTAACAGTGCATGTCAGAGCACAAACCAAGCAATGAAGTCCAAGGAATTGTCTGTAGACCTCCGTGACAGGATTGTATCAAGGCACAGATCTGGGGAAGGGTACAGAATACCATCTCTGCAACACTCCACCAATAAGGCCTGTATGGTAGAGTGGCCAGATGCAAGCCACGCCTCCGTAAAAGGCACATGACAGCCCGTCTGGAGTTTGCCAAAAGGCACCTGATGGACTCTCAGACCACGAGAAACAAAATTCTCTGGTCGGATGATAAACATAGATTGAGCTCTTTGGAATGAATGGTAAGCCAATTCCATCCCTATAGTGAAGCATGGTGGTGGCAGTATCATGCTGTGGGAATGTTTTTCAGCAGCAGGAACTGGGAGACTAGTCAGGATCGAGGGAAAGATGAATGCAGCAATGTACAGAGACATCCTTGATGAAAACCTGCTCCAGCGCGCTCTGGACCTCAGACTGTGGTGAAGGTTCATCTTCTAACAGGACAATGACCCTGAGCACACCACCAAGATAACAAAAGAGTGGCTATGGGACAACTCTATGAATGTCCTTGAGTGGCCCAGCCAGAGCCCAGACTTGAACCTCATTGAACATCTCTAGAGTGATCTGAAAATAGCTGTGCACCGACACTCCCCATCCAACCTGATGGAGCTTGAGAGGTCTTGCAAAGAAGAATGGGAGAAACTGCCCAAAAATAGGCGTACCAATCTTGTGGCATCATATTCAAAAAGACTTGAGGCTGTAATTGGTGCCAAAGGTGCTTCAACAAAGTATTGCGCAAAGGCTGTGAATACTTATGTACATTTTTTTTTTTTTTACATTTTTATTAAATTTGTAAAGATTTCAAACAAACTTCTTTCACGTTATGTGAGGGGTTAGCTCGGTAGTGGGGTGTGTGACCCCTTGGATGGGTTCACCACACACTGAATTTCTACAGACTGGCAGTCGAAGTCGGTTGAAAACAACGTTTTTGGTTTATTTTTTCCATCTTGCTGGAAAACAATTGCAAGCATCCAAACAGCATAAACAAAATCAAACATAAAATAAATCCTAGCCACTCTGGGCGTCTACCTTCCACACAGGAACCTATCTATGGAGTCTAACACAGCCTACTGCTGGGTAGACCGTGCTGGTCATACAGCACAAAACAATAGTCTTTTGATTTTTATCACACAGAAAAATCAATCCTCTCCTAACCTCTTCACAAGACTTTCGGTACTGCTCTCCTTCCTCACAAAGCTTCAGGATGCAGCCAATTAGTGGTAATCCTCTGGGATACTTATAGAGGCCTTAATTGCCTCACTCTGAACAGCTGGAGTCTTCCAACGGCCCCTAGCCTTCCTGGCTACATTTTCCAGCCGATGCCTAATAGCGATTGGTGTATTGTCTAAACAAGGCAGAAATGTATGTTCCGTCTGTGACAACACCCACAGATTTACCTGACTTCCTGTCACAGTTGTCATTATGGATCATAGTTTGTATAATTTTGAGGAAAACAATGAATTTGATCCATTTTGGATAAAATGTGGAAAAAGTGAAGCCCTGTGAATACTTTCTGGACGCACTGTATAGCTTGCTCTGATTAACTAAGGTGGGTGGATATGTCACAATCTCCACCTCAGCTTATTAGGTGAAGCTTTGTATTGGTTGATAAAATACAAAGCGTTCTGTGAATGGCTGATCACTCACTTTTGTTCTGAGAGCATGACGGGAAGTCCCCATCCTGCTGCTGGAACACAGCATTACATCTGCATATGTAGCTGATTCTACATACAGTTTACTCAGCTCTGACAGCGAACACATCTATTAGTTAAGGAAAATGTTCAAGTTTGTTTTTCTTTTACAGTAGGATAACCGTAGCGGCTGTTCTGTATGGTAGATTTTTCTGTTTACAGAATAAGAATAATATTCCTCACTGAGCACTGTGTTGCCAACATATTTAAGGTCTTTGGCAGCCTTAGGGTATTATTAACACAAAGAACATTGCTGCAATATTAAATATTAACATAACAGTAATATCATCTTCAAAAGAGGAAAGTCGGTATGCCTTGTGGCTGGTGAGGACTGCCTTTGTATTACAATGAGAGCCTTTTAAAGTAATCATGTTTTAGCATTCAGTAAAGCGATAGAGGTTCTCCCACTGGAAAACATAGGAGCCCAGAAGCCATGTATGACATTGCTATTGAAATAGGCAAGCATTTTCACTTTGCATCTTATCAGCATAGATGTATTTTGTGGTTACCCTGAAATACTCTTTTAATAATATATTGGCACCCCAAGTGGCTGCAAGGTTTGACATTGGGTGTTGAGGCCCAGTTGTGTTTGTAAATGGATGCACACAAGCTGCTTGCAGTGGGGGGCACTGGGAAGGAAGAATGATTAGCAAGGAGCTCTGGTGGGAGACCCAAAAACAGGAGGATTGGGGGGTTGCTCTGTGCAAAATCATTGCACAGAGCAGGTAGGTATGACATAATTTAAAAGGGAGTATGGGATTTTTTTTCTTTTAATCATACTTACCTAGCTGGATGCAGCATCTGTCCCCCAGCGGCTCTAAAATTGGGAACCAAGCAATCAAACAGTGCTGATCACTCACTTCTCAGAGCTTCAAGAGCAGAGAGCTGGTGACTGTCAGTCTCTGGCTCTCTGCCCTGCGCTCACTAGGGTGCTGGGCTGTGTGGAAGGGGCAGGAGCAACTGGCTCAGGCTCACAGTGGCTCACTGAGAGGCTGAGATGGGTGGCGGTCCAGACGTGGGTGGATCCCAACCATACGGTTGCGGTCTTTCCCAAGCTTAGACTGGCAGTGTGATGTCTGCTGAAAACGGGTCACAGGAGTGCAAAACAAACTGCAGGAGTGAAAAACAAACGGCACTCCTATGATCCACAGGAGCAGTACAGTCAAATGAGCTTTGGTTGTACTACTTTAAAAAAACAATTTACCTTTTAAAACAGTTCCATTCTATCTAGATGCCAAACCTGTTTCTGGCAAGAGCTGCACTTGTAATCACACTGGAAGAAATACCAGTAAAGGTCCAGTTCACTTCTAGTCCATTCACATTGTTTTCAATCCTTGACGAAGAGGGTGTTTTCGGATCTCCAAAATCCATTGGATGCACTTTGGATTGTCCCCCCGACTGTTAGAATAGAGTTGTATCTGGACCTTTTAAAAGTGGTGTGGCACTTTTTGTTACATTATTCTACAAGCCAAGGAGACCATAGAGATGATTTTGAGGTGTAGAAGCTGCCTGCCTGGGAACCAGATTACTTATATCAACATCAATACTTTAGGATAGCAGTACCAACAAGGTAACCTATGGGTTCAGTGCTAGTTTTCCACTTTCCCTGACTTGGTTCCATTCTGACAGGTTCCCTGTAGGTCCAAATATTCAATCCGATCAGAAGAGAAGAGAAGTTCTAGGTTTAACTGGATTAATACGTTAATACAGGGCTCGACAAATCCCGGTCGCCATTTTTTTTTGTGAGCTGGCGCCATCTGGTGATGGCCGTTGGTATTACAAGTTAAGCATTACAAGTTAAACAGCAATTCTAATGTAATTTTTCACTATTTTCACTGCCATCTTCTTCCCTCTAATTAGAACCCCCAAACATTATATATATTTTTTATCCCAACACCCTAGAGAATAAAATGGCGATCGTTGCAATACTTTCTGTCACGCCGTATTTGCGCAGCGGTCTTCCAAGCGCACTTTTTTGGGAAAAAATTACACTTTTTTTAATAAAAAAATAAGACAACAGTAAAGTTATCCCCATTTTTTTTTTATATTATGAAAGATAATGTTACTCCGAGTAAATTCATACCCAACATGTCACGCTCCAAAATTGCGTCCGCTCGTGGAATGCCGACAAACTTTTACCCTTTAAAATCTTCATAGGCGACGTTTAAAAAAATCTACAGGTTGCATGTTTTGAGTTACAGAGGAGGACTAGGGCTAGAATTATTGCTCTCGCTCTACCAATCGCGGCGATACCTCACATGTGTGGTTTGAACACCGTTTACATATGTGTTCGCTTCTGCGCGCAAGCTCGTCGGGACGGGGTGCGTCTAAAGCCAGGCCACGCACGGTTCAACGCTCAGCTAGTTTAGCATGGACTGGCTGAGATTCAAACCGCTAATGGGCAGGCTGAATGTTCCAAGTTGATCGATCAAGTTGGGTACAACCAGCCTTCAGTATTCTCTTGTGATTATCACTAGTGGCTGCTATAACTGCTAGCGATAATCGCCGTCTTCTCCCGGTGAGGACAGCTCCGCCCCTCCTGCCAGGAGAAGACAATTGCGGATTCCCCTCTCAACACTGTGTTGATTGGGGAATCATGCAAACAGGTTGCAGGAAAGAAATTTGCACCATGTATGGCTGGCCTAAGAGCCACTCAAGCTCTGTTACATTCACATGTACTGACACTACACTGATAGGGGGAAACAGCAAAATGAGTAGAGGGATGACTTTATCAGTGCGCCACTGCTGATTTGTCCAATCAGCAGAGTAGGGGTGTGTCCCTGACCAGGTTATGTTGCTGCTGCTGAATGGGGGGTTGAGGATTGGCTTAACAGATCTGAACATTTTTTTAAGGGGGAAATCATTTTCCATAACTATATGTTGTTCTAATGCCGCGTACACACCATCGTTTTCTGCGATGGAAAAATGCGACGCTTTATGTGCTTTAAAAAAACGTCATTTTTCAAACTTCAATTTGAACAACGACGTAGCATACACACCATCGCTTTTTCACAACGCTCTAGCACAGCGCAGTTCCGTCAATCACGCACGACGTCACTATAAAGGGTCGTTTCCATGCGGAAGACGGCCTCTTTTGCTGATATCGTGTTGCTGCGTGTTAGTAAAAGTTTGGTGAGATACGATTCGTGATTTTCAGTGACTGTGCTTTAAATTTCGTTTTCTTGTCTATAAGCTGAAAAACACCTTAACGAATGTGCTGATTCCATTCTGAACAGTCGTTTTACATGAATGAGCGCTGCCGTCTCCTAACTTGCTTCTGAGCATGCGCGGGCTTAAATCGACGTTTTTACGTACACACGGTCAATGTTTAGAACACAGAAAACGACGTCGGCCAAAAACGACACATAAAATTGAAGCATGCTTCAATTTTTTTCTGTCGTTTTTTAGAAGACATAAAACGACGTTTTTGCCCACACACGGTCAATTAAATTGACGTTTTTGAAAATGACGTTTTTTTCCATCGCAGAAAACGATGGTGTGTACGCGGCATAACAGTTTATTGAACTGCTTTCCTATAGTACAGATTGTATATTAAAATAACATGTTTATATTCTTGGCAGGTTTGCACAGTTATCTTTGCTCAGTTTGTAACGGTTATTATTTTGTTCTTTTTTTAGTAAGAAGTTGGATGGAAAAGCTAAAAGACAAGGTAAGAGTTTTCTGTGTTTTCTTTTAATTATTTTAATGGGGTGAAGAAATTTCAAAGGAACCTATTGCAGGAGTTTAACAATATGAATATAAACATGAATCAATAGGAATGATTGTCACCATTAACAAATCACTTTATTATCTTTTGGGATTGTTTTTCTGTCCCATAAAAGCCTAATGCCGGGTACACACGGTCAGATTTTCCATCGGAAAATCTTTGGACGGAATTTCGCTCAAGCTTGGCTAGCATACACACGGTCACACAAAAGTTCTCTGAACTTTCGTCCGTCAAGAATGCAGTGACATACAACACTACGACGAGCTAAGAAAATGAGGTTCAATGCTTCCGAGCATGCGTCAAATTGTTTCCGAGCATGCATCGGAATTTTGCACGTTTGAATTGCTACAGACGGATTTTTTTTTCGTTGGAAAGTAACACTAGCGTTTTCTCTTTGTTAGGATGAGAAACATGAAAACAAAGAAGGGCATTATAATAATAATAATAAAACAATACAGAAATGGCTACATCAGTTTGATTTGGGTAAGGGTCAAGCTTAGGGCCAAAGGTCATGGTCAGGTTCAGGGCTGTCGCAATTTGAATGACAATTGCACGGTCACATAACACTGTATTCAAACAAAATTTTATAATTTTCTTCCCACAAACAGAGATTTCTTTTGGTGGTATTTGATCACCTCTGCGGTTTTTAGTTTTTGTGCTATAAACTTAAAAAGACAATTTACATTACTGATAGGGCACTGATTGGGACTATTGTGGGCACTGATCGGCACTGTTGTGGGCACTGACAGGCATTTATTAGGGGACAGGCTGGCAGGTGTTGGGCATTGATTGGCACCTTTTGATGGGGCCTGTGCTGATAATCAATGTGCTGATTATCAGCACAGACCCCCTCCCAGAGCCACGGATCAGGTCTCCCTGTCAGTGTGAACCGAGGAAAGACATTTACTGGCATTTCCTGGTTTACGCAATGATCACCTTTGATTGGTCACAGCTGATCACGTGGTAAGACGCCTCTGTCAGAGGCTTCATACCACGATTGGAGTTGGTGTGTGAGAGATTGACACACAGCACCTCCGAATGCCGTGCTGCGAGCCCCCCTGGGTGCACGCCGGCTGTGATATCCTGATCACGTCATATGACGTCCAGTCAGGATATCACAACCCATTTTACACACCCCCCTGTGACGTCTGTTCTTTGCACACGGCACACATTCTCCTTGGAAGTCCATTTTTGGGCATGCTACACACATCTTCTTTCCATGTGGCATGAAAGTCTCCTTATGTCAAACAGGGATTCCCATTGAAGCCCACATGGGCAACATTCTCTTCAAACCCATATAAGCTCATACGGAGAGAGAGAAGGAGGAGGGGGAGGGGGGTTTTGAGTGAAGCTGTTTAGAAATGCAGTAGGAGGAGGGGATGACATCTGAATAGCTCTTTGCCTCCTTTCAAGCTGATATGTACTGTGTCTTTAAAATATTATTTGTTTCTTCATGTAAGGATAACAACAGTATTGTAGTATATACCCATACATAATAACTCTATATATCTTATATAGATCAAGCAATAAAAGGAAATAAAATAAATAAACGATCTAATGAAAGAAAGAAAACTAATTAAATAATTAGCTTAACACAAAATAGAAATTTTAGTACTTCCATCACATGGGAGACCAGATATAATGAATGCAGGTTCTGGGTTTAGTAACACTTTAACTGTGGACAGCTGACTGTGACTCCTTGCAGCTTTACAGCTGGCTGCCCACTGTGCATGTGCAACATGCGGCGCACCCAGTGATTGGTCCTGCAGTCTCCTTGGATCTGTGATGTGTCCCAAGAGGCAACAGGGGAAAGAGGGGAGGGCCAAACGTCCGCTCAGACTGGAAGTGGGAGTGGGTACCTGTCAAAATCAGGTGACCATTCCCTGCCCCCAAAAAATGTGGTAAAGGAAAAGGGAGGAGCAAAAGACGAACTTTCCCTTTTGGGTGAAGTTCCACTTTAAGCCGAATAAAGGGCTTGTTCATACTTGCTCTGCTGTCTATTCAGTATGGGCATTGGGCATGGGTTGGGAGTTTGGTGGACACCTTGCTTTCTACAACATTACAACACAAGGTTCTGTTTACCTTTTTTTTTTTTTTTTTTTTTTATACTTTATTGAAATGTTACCAACCAGACGGACAGAGAGCTCTAATACAGTATGGAAAAATGCAGACTTCATTGTGGTGTGAATAGGGCACACAGAAAACAATGGCTTTCTGTGCTCCCTTGCAGAGACCTGCATTTTTTAAGTACGGAAAAACACAGGTTCTCTGCGCTAATGTGAACAAGCCCTTCAGAAGGCAAAATATGGTCCAAGTTAGTATGCATATATTAAAGTTTAGCTTTTTTTTTTTGTTATTTGATGAATGTCCCAGTTAGCCAGAATATACTTTTCTGATTCTCCAACCAGAACCATATGCTATTGCCAGCGCTGCATTTACATTAATCTCCTGAGGTCACATTATCGTGTCTGATGTTTCATATGGAGCACAGATACTTGTTTGCTTCTGAACAATCTAATAAACTCCAATAAACAAGCCATCCAGAGCACACACATCTTGATAATTGAATCCAAATCTCCGTAGTTACTCCCAGTCACTGACAGCCTGTGCTTTATAATTAAACAGTCAGAGACAGCTCAGTTTTGGTGCACTGCAGATTAATCTGCATACCTCCCCAGCTTGCTGACTAATTCTAGTGGACATTGATATAAATGTTCTATTCTGAGACAGTGCGTGGTAGGAGCTTGTTACAGTCCAGCCTTGATTGGAGAAATGTATGATTTTTAGACATTTGGCCTTGCAGACGTATTATGCTGCTCATGTTATCCATCTATAGTGGGAACCGACTCACAGACTTGGTGACGGGAAGCGATATTTTAAAGCAGTGCTTGGTAAAGTAGACCGAGAAATAAAAAGTGTTCTACTGTACTGTATACTTTGCCTTTTTTGGGAAAAGTAACAGACTCACTTTAACCACTTCAGCTCTGGAAATGTATCCCCCCTTCCTGACCAGGCTGTTTTTTTTGTGATACGGCACTGCTTTACTTTGACTCAATATTTTGGAAACTCTTTTCAGTCAAGGCACCATTTAAAATTATGGACAGTCTCGAGGCACCCTCCCAATTTATGGACAGTCTCGAGGCACCCTCCCAATTTATGGACAGTCTCGAGGCACCCTCCCAATTTTTGGACAGTCTCGAGGCACCCTCCCAATTTTTGGACAGTCTCGGGGCACCCTCCCAATTTATGGACAGTCTCGAGGCACCCTCCCAATTTATGGACAGTCTCGAGGCACCCTCCCAATTTATGGACAGTCTTGAGGCACCCTCCCAAATTAGGGCAGTCTCGAGGCACCCTCCCAAAATATGGGCAGTCTCGAGGCACCCTCCCAAAATATGGGCAGTCTCGAGGCACCCTCCCAAAATATGGGCAGTCTCGAGGCACCCTCCCAAAATATGGGCAGTCTCGAGGGACCCTCCCAAAATATGGGCAGTCTCGTGGCACCCTCCCAAAATATGGGCAGTCTCGTGGCACCCTCCCAAAATATGGGCAGTCTCGAGGCACCCTCCCAAAATATGGGCAGTCTCGAGGCACCCTCCCAAAATATGGGCAGTCTCGAGGCACCCTCCCAAAATATGGGCAGTCTCGAGGCACCCTCCCAAAATATGGGCAGTCTCGAGGCACCCTCCCAAAATATGGGCAGTCTCGAGGCACCCTCCCAAAATATGGGCAGTCTCGAGGCACCCTCCCAAAATATGGGCAGTCTCGAGGCACCCTCCCAAATTATGGGCAGCCTTGGAGGCACCCTCGCCAAATCATGGGCAGCCTTGAGGCACCCTCGCCAAATTATGGGCAGTCTTGAGGCACCCTCGCCAAATTATGGGCAGTCTTGAGGCACCCTCCCAAATCATGGGCAGTCTTGAGGCACCCTCCCAAATCATGGGCAGTCTTGCCTAAACCCCATAGTGACAACGTGAAAGAAGTTTGGTTGAAATCTTTGCAAATGTAGTAAAAATCTAAATATGAAAAAAAAAAAAAAAAAATCACATGTACATAAGCCTCGAACATGACACTCAAAAATGAGCTCAGGTGCATCCTGTTTCCACTGATCATCCTTGATATGTTTTACAACTTGATTGGAGTCCACCTGTGGTAAATTCAGTTGATTGGACATGATTTGTAAAGGCACACATCTGTCTATATAAGGTCCCACAGGTAACTGTTAATGTCAGAGCTCAGACCAAGCCATGAAGTCCAAGGAATTGTCTGTAGACCTTTGAGACAGGATTGTATCGAGGCACAGATCTGGGGAAGGGTACAGAAAATTTTCTGCAGCATTGAAGGTCCCAATGAGCAGAGTGGCCTCATCCATAAATTGAAGTTTGAAAACCACCAGGACTCTTCCTAGAGCGGGTCACCTGGCCATACTGGGCATTCGGGGGAGAAGTCAGCGTCCCTTAGTCAGGGAGGTGACCAATAACCCAATGGTCAATAGGACAGAACTCCAGCATTTCTCTGTGGAGAGAGGAGAACCTTCCAGCAGAACAACCATCTTCAGCATTTCACCAATCAGGCCTGTATGATAGAGTGGCCAGACGGAAGCCACTCATCAGTAAAAGGCACATGAAAGCCCGCCAGGAGTTTGCCAAAAGGCACCTGAAGGACTCTCAGATCATGAGAAACCAAATTCTCTGGTCTGATGAAATGAAGATTGATCTCTTTGGCCTGAATGCCAAGCGTCATGTCTGGAGGAAACCAGGCACCACTCATCACCTGGCCAATACCATCCTTGCAGTGAAGCATGGTGTTGGCAGCATCATGCGGTGGGGATGTTTTTCAGTGGCAGGAACTGGGAGACTAGTCAGGATCAAGGGAAAGATGAATGCAGCAATGTACAGAGACAAGACATCCGTGATAAAAACCGGCTCCAGAGCGATCTGGACCTCCAGACTGAGGCAAAGGTTCATCTTCCAACAGGACAACATTCCTAAGCACACAGCCAAGATAACAAAGGAGTGGCTATAATTTGATAATTTATCAAATTGCTGTAATGTCTGTTTTTCTGGGGAGTGTATTGCTTTTATTTTTCATTTTAATCAGGAGCAACAACCGGAATTAGGTTTGTTCCAAAGTTTCAATAGATGACACTTAAAATATAAAATTACTGCATCTAAATTACTCTTATATTTAACAGTCATCTTTATAAAATTGCCAGGGTGTTAATTTTTTGGGGGAAAGCCATTTTGCCTGTCATCCTCTGATACAGTATTTATGGTGTATTACCCCCTTCACTTCTATACAGCACAATGGCTCTAATAGCTCATTTGCGACCTCATTCAGGCATGTCTCAGGTCATTGTCTGACCTGCTTTGTTGCCCATCTAGTTTATAATGCAGACAATCAGCAACAAAGTGAAGTCCTATATAAAACTCATTAAGCCACCTACAGACTATAGTTCACCAGCGAACCAGACTCAACGATGCTGTGCATTTTATACGCCTCTTTGGTTTTCACTGATTGTACCCTTTCTTGGTAATATATTTCAATCTATCTCCTCCGTTACCCAGCTTTCCAATTTTAAACTGGAATTGCTCCTTAGTATTGATCCAGCCCCCGCTTTTGTAAATTGCAGGCATCCAGTTTCATTAATCTGCCCCTCTATCATTCTGCCCTTTCCAGTCCGTATGTGCAGTGAACACTTCCCTGCCTAAAATATATATCAACCCAACTATTAAAATCCCATATAAGTTCTGCATGTTAATATAATGTGTCATTTTCAATATTTCTAAATATGCAGCTTCATTAAAAAAATACCATGGTGATCCGGCCATACAGGTTATTGTTCAAGTACTTCTTGTTAAAGATTGACAACACACTGTACCTGCCTTCCAATTGTACTGTGACATGAGCTGGACTGAAAAAAAGGAGAAACCGTGTTTTATGAAAAGAAAAAAAAAAAAAAGGCCATTCTCAAATGTTGTTTAGTGATGACTATATCTATCTTAATAATGGTATTGTGTATTGTTAAATGTTCAGCTTCATTACATCTTTGAGACTAAGTTGTTGGCGTCAAGAGATGCATTATTAATTGTAACTAATCAGTAGATAAACACGTTGTTTTACAGACTGTTATATAAAAACCATCAGAGCACTCCATCCATGAAATGAAATTGAATTGCTCATTGATTTTGTATTCATGAACTATAGTATAGGTCTTTTGGTTACTGTAGCTTTCTGTAACTATCACTAGACTGAAGAGAAATTCCAACTAAGGTAACTTTACAAGTCTACATGAATAAATATGATGGATATCCCAAGAGAGTTTGATTCCCAGTGGAAGGTATCATCTCAACAAATACACAAACACAATTCCAAAAAGAAGATAATAGGACTTTTGATATACCACTGGGACTAAATACATCAACAGGAAAGGAAAAAGTGATAAAAACAAGTAATTTTTTATTGTGTACAATTTGACATTTACTGTCCCTAAAATTAAAAAAAATACAATAGTTTAGAACACTAGTTTTACAAGTATTATAGTAAGTAATGATAAAAGCATTTGGCAGATGTCTCCACTTCCTTGTACGCCGTGTAAACACTTGAGCAGAGATAATAGCCTTGTACTGAAATCTGAGCAAACAAGATACATATTAATATATAATGGAGCCAAAATACATAAAATATTAAATTAAATATGAACTATTTCTGAAAGTCTGAAATACACCTTCTCCTGGTCTTACTCCCTGTAGATTAGACTAGTACTTTTGTGGGTCAATATATAAAATGTACCTGAGGGTAACACTTTTAATGGTTCCCTGTAGTGGAAATTAAAAAAAAATGCTTTCGAGGCACGCGGCCTTTCATCAGAATAATTACATATGCACGGAAGACATGCCATTTTTAAGCTACACGGTCCCGTGGTAATGCAGGAAAATTCAAACAAGATAGCTCAGCTGGTGGATGTGGATTTCTAAGAAAGTATTGTTTAGGTGACAGATTGCCATGGTACACAGAGTCTTATTCTGCACGGATTCAAAGGCTTGGTGTAACGATCAATACACGTAGGTGTTTCCTAGGGGGCTGTTGAAGCCCAACTCAAATAAAAAAGTTTTTTTTCTTTGTGTTCAAGTAGGGAATTGTAAGACTTTAGGATGTCAGCATGGATAAATAGACGAGAAGAGAGGGTATGACTTTAAAGCCCATCATACACTGATGAAAATTCAGCCGGTCCAATAGGGACTGTCATGCCGCATACACACCATCACTTTATGTGATGAAAAAAAACTAAATTTTCTGTGAAGTAAAAAACAACGTTTTTGAAACTTCAATTTTCAAAGACGAAGTTGCCTACACACCATCGTTTTTCTCACAATGTTCTAGCAAAGCGAGGTTACGTTCTCACCACTTTTTCCATTGAAGCTAGCTTCTGGGGATGCGCGGGTGTAAAAACGTCTTTCCTGACTGACTCCATGGCAGCCTACGTGTGGGTTAATCCCGCCTCCTCTCCAATGCTATAGGACCCCATACCCATAAAAGTCAGCTCACCTATCAGTACTGTGTTCCTTTTTTGTCCTCCTCATGGACCTACATCACGTTTGTTCCTGCTGGCGTCCGTTTGGAATATTTCCTGAATTTTTGGCATATCATCCATGCGGTACAGCTCAGGGCTGAGCTACGAGTTGGCCTGTGCAATTCTTTGGCAGTATACACTCCATAGAGAAGAAGGGATCTGCCGCTCCAGCTGAGTGCACTAAGCAATCAGTGTCCTCTCAGAAGCCTGGGTGCAGGCAATGCATGGAAACAAAGCTTGAAAGGAAAAAGGTGAACAAATGCACTTCCAAAAATATATACCCCAGTGATGGAATGGAGGTTGCCACGGTATGCCTGAAGGTGGACGCATCAACGGCTGGCAAGGTCTGAACCTTTTTCACTTCCTCCATGGCAGTCGCCTCTGTGTCTATTTGTTTGTTTGTTTCCCTTTATTTTCTGGTACTCTCCGGTACCTCTGTGTCCCCTCACGGCGCATGGAATGCATTTGCGTTCCAGGGTGCCACGGTACTTCCGGGTCACGGACGCTGCCACCGCTCTGCGCATGTGCGGGGCCTCTGTGATAGTGAGGCCTGGCTCTCGTGTTCACGCAGTGGCAGGTGGTCCGGCGACCGCGCAGGTGCCGTTAGGCTGTCTTCACGGCGCAGGCGCAAGGTGGAGGGGGCGGTGACGTCACCAGGCCGGGGATTCAAATGTCTGCCTCCTGTCAGTGCGGGAATTTTCCTCAGACAGTGAGCGGTGGCTTCCCCCATGCTGAGTCTGCACCAGGATGCACTATATGTAAAAAAAAAAAAAAAAAAAAAAAAAAATACAAAAAAAAAAATGTATATTTTTGATAATATAAAAACAAAAAATAATAATAAATAGATGTTTTTTCTTCTGGTTGGCTTCCCTGGCCTGGGTAGCATTTATGGGTCATCCGCAGACTGTATGTATTTTTTGCTGACGTCCTGTCCAGAGGTTATGGACAGGTCACTGCCTTTTTGCAGCCAGCCCTTGCGCACTGGGTAGGTGCAGGCAAGGGGAGGGGGCTGAGGTTGCATTCTCAAGGGTTTGAGATTGCGTTTGGTGTCCCCACCCCCCAATCTTTCTTTTGCAGCTCTTTCAAAAGATCGGACCAGCAATTTGTGGTCCAGGATGTCCGAGACCTTGCCAGACCACAACTTTCTCCATTTATTGTCTAGATCTAGACGAGATTCGCCGTCTAGACAGAAGAGGAGAAGTCACATTCCTCCTGCAACTGGAGGTGAAGCCGCATTCCTCCTGCAGCTGGAGAAGTCACATTCCTCCTGCGGCTGGAGAAGTCGCATTCCTCCTGCGGCTGGAGAAGTCGCATTCCTCCTGCGGCTGGAGAAGTCGCATTCCTCCTGCGGCTGGAGAAGTCGCATTCCTCCTGCAACTGGAGAAGTCGCATTCCTCCTGCAACTGGAGAAGTCGCATTCCTCCTGCAACTGGAGAAGTCGCATTCCTCCTCCGACGAGAGGAGAAGTCGCATTCCTCCTCCGACGAGAGGAGAAGTCGCATTCCTCCGACGAGAGGAGAAGTCGCTTTCCTCCTCCGACGAGAGGAGAAGTCGCATTCCTCCTGCAACTAGGAGAGGTAGCATTCCTCCTACATCTAGGAGACGCAGCATTCCTCCTGCAACTGGAAGGAGACGCAGCATTCCTCCTGCAACTGGAAGGAGACGCGGCATTCCTCCTGCGACTGGAAGAAGACGTGGCATTCCTCCTGCGACTGGAAGGAGACGTGGCATTCCTCCTGCGACTGGAAGGAGACGTAGCATTCCTCCTGCGACTGGAAGGAGACGTAGCATTCCTCCTGCAACTGGAAGGAGACGTAGCATTCCTCCTGCAACTGGAAGGAGACGTGGCATTCCTCCTCCAACTAGAGGAGACGTTGCATTCCTCCTCCAACTAGAGGAGACGTTGCATTCCTCCTCCAACTAGAGGAGACGTTGCATTCCTCCTCCAACTAGAGGAGACGTTGCATTCCTCCTCCAACTAGAGGAGACGTTGCATTCCTCCTCCAATTAGAGGAGACGTTGCATTCCTCCTCCAAATAGAGGAGACGTTGCATTCCTCCTCCAAATAGAGGAGACGTTGCATTCCTCCTCCAAATAGAGGAGACGCTCCATTCCTCCTCCAAATAGAGGAGACGCTCCATTCCTCCTCCATTCACCTTACCCACTGCCGTGACAGCCTCCCCAGAGCCTGCTGGGGATATGGGACACGAGTCCCGGAGGGCAAGTCCTTATGTGACCAATGTGATGCCCAGGCGGTTGAGGGAAATAGAGACTGGAAACTATGAAGTATGAAAAGTCTCTGGTGAAATATGTGGTAGATCAATCCCTAAAGAAATGGGATACATCCCACACACGGAGCCAGTCCACCATTCTACATGGCTCCTTGGCTGATGCGGCCCAAAGGATTTGGATCCTTACAGCCCTACGCTGCTTCTCCGGATTCTTCGGTCAGCGAGATGGAAGGTGATGTAAAGTGTCAGCGGCCTTGATGGCTCTTTGGCTCCCCCACTAGTCAGGATGGTTAAGGAGACCCTTAGGTGGGTGGACCCTTCCACCCCCGGCTAAGCGAAGAGGTTCTTTAAGATTCTTATGGAGTTAAAGGATATCATCGGAGTGGACTATGGTGGACATGAAAACTGCTTCATCAAAAAAAAAAAAAAAAAACATTTCCAGAGTATACCCCTTCATGACAGAAGAAGTGAAGTCTCTGGGAACACTCCCCCCCATAGTTGCAGCATTAATACGGTTGGCTAAATGGGTTACCATTCTTTTAGAAGATCCTGCGTCCTTCAGGACGGGCTGGAGAGAAGAATAAGCCAAGACCCAAGAAAATCTATGGGATGGCTGTTGACCTGACCTGGCGCTAACAGCTATGGCTAAGGCTTTGGAAACCTGGGCAGAGAACATATGTCTCCATACTCAAGCCTCGGTCACGGTTAGTGGGCCTTATACTTACGTCTTCCCCAAGGTTAGGCGTCTGTTTGATCGGAAGAGTTTCTAGTATGGAAGGTTCTGAACGCTCGGGAGAAGCTCACCCTTAAAGGCCTGGCTGAAACTTCTGGCACATCTGTGTGGACTTAAATCGTTGAAGTCGCAGGGAGCAGCGGTACATGTCCCAAGGGACGGAAATTCCCAGGGGGTATACCCCCCCCCCCCTCTCTCGTAGCACAAGAGAAAAGGTTTATGGCGACCAGTGACAGTCTTAGCTTACCTAAACAAGTATATGTAGTATGAAGGGTCAAATGTAGACTCCGTCTGGCTATTCTTAATCCACTTAAAATACTTACCTCCATGTTCTGGTGGCGAAGGAGTTTCTCAAATACCTCCGGTTGCAAGTTGGACGATAACATCTACATTTCATCTTCCTTCCTTTTGGGCTGTCAACCCCACCCAAGTCTTCTCTAGAATTCATCTGGCCATAGTGGCTCTCATCAGAACGTACGTCCTTTCACTACTTCAACCTCCTGTTGCTGTCCCAAGACAAAGGGTAGCTGCTGGTTCACAGGGAGAAGGTAGTCTCCACCTTGGCCAGCTGTGGATGGCTAATAGATCAGT
The DNA here is from genome assembly GCF_905171775.1 of Rana temporaria. Taxonomy (NCBI): domain Eukaryota; kingdom Metazoa; phylum Chordata; class Amphibia; order Anura; family Ranidae; genus Rana; species Rana temporaria. The sequence continues at coordinate 39,777,207 of NC_053501.1, read as the reverse complement.
GAAAGAGCCACCTAGAACTAGTCCAGCGCCCGCTGTACTTTGGAGCCCAGCTTTGTTTTTTCTATAGTGGAAGGCACCATCCCACTCCCAGTGGGGAAGATCTCGTTTTTTCCAGAGGAGAATTAAATTTCTCTTCATGGCTGAAGACCTCATGGTATCAAAGATTATCGGCCCAATGGGCTCCACGATCTCTATGGTCAAGTGGTCCCTGCAGACGTACGCCCTTCTTTCCAGCTAGGTTGTCGACAGCAACGGAAACCAAGGGGCAACAGTCAACCTATTTCACGTATCGAGTATGAGGGGCAACCTCTTCTGGTGGCTTCAGTTCTAAACCGGCGTAATTGCCCCATCTCATGGGTCATGGTCACGACTGATGCCAGCAGTTCCGGTTTGAGAGCCCTCTGCAGAATGGATCCTGCTCCAAGACAAATTGGCTATGCTTCTTCTCATCCCGGGCTAGATCGTTCTGGAGCCTCAGGCAGCTTAGGGTGCCCTTCAGTCCTTCTCCCGTCTCCATAAGGGGGAGTCAGTTTCATTAAGAATGGTCGACACCACGGCGATCTCCTATATGAAGAGTTTGAGGGAGCACTCGGGGGGAGGTCAAGCCCATTCTGTCTTGGGACCAGAAGAACCTGTCCAGCATTTCAGCGGCTTGCATCCCCGGAGCCCAGATTGTCCAAGCGGACTTCCTGACGCGTATTCGGTTAAACACCAACAAGTGGTCTATTCATGTGCAGACATTCAAGTGGATCCTGTTCCTGGGAAGTCAATTCCGAAGTGGATCTATTCTCTTCACTGGCAACTTCAAGCTTAAGAGGGATTTCACTCAGGGCCGTACAGTTAAGGCCTCCGGTATGGATGTCCTGACAAATCGATTGGGTTCCAAGAGGGCATACGCCTTCTGACCACTCGCATTCATCCTCACGTTCCTAAAAAGACCTCATGCGGAAGCGATCTAAGTGATGGTAGTATCTCCTTATTGGCCGCACAAGCTTTGATTTTATTTTCCCTCCCTGAGCTAGCTCAGCTTTTGGGATCAGGTGCCTCATCCTCTCAGGCTGGATTCTTTTTTCCTCGAGGGTCAGTTCTGCACCCCTGTCCGGTTTGGGTGCGCTTTAAGTCTGTTTTTTTTCATTCTCATAAGCTCTAAGGAAATGGGCATGAATTAGGTATTTAGGGAGGCTGAGCCTCTGTCAAGAATGATTGCGGCCTGAATCGTTCAGTCCATCCAACAAGCTTGTAGAGTCGAGGGCTTGGCTCCTCCGGAGCCAGTGAAGGCACTTTCCACCAGGAGTATGGTGGTTTAATGGACAGCAGTCCAGCACATTGCTCCAGATGTTATCTGTGAAACGGCCCTATGGCCTCCATTAAGACCTTATGTCACTTTTGTAGTGAGCCTGCTTCGCTATCTTCTGTGATTTTGTATTTGTAAATCCTGTTGGTTGACGGGTCAAATTTTCTGTTCATCATACCCACCCGTGTGGTTTGGCTAGTTATTTCCCACACGTAGGCTGCCATGGAGTCAGTCAGGAAAAGGGAAAATTTATTATCAATACTTACCGTAATTTTCCTTTCCTGATGGACTCCATGGCAGACGGAGTTCCCACCCTAAAGGTTAATAAGGGGTCCAAGAGTCGGCTAGTTACGGAACACAGTACTGATAGGTGAGCTGACTTTTATGGGTATGGGGTCCTATAGCATTGGAGAGGAGGCGGGATTAACCCACACGTAGGCTGCCATGGAGTCCATCAGGAAAGGAAAATTACGGTAAGTATTGATAATAAATTTTCCCTTTTTTAAACGACGTTTTTTGCTACACATGGTCAATTTCTGTGAAGTAAAAAACGACGTTTTGAAAAACGACACATAAAATTGAAGCATGCTTTAATTTTTTTTGGTCGTTTTTTACAAGACATAAAACAACGTTTTCCCCCACACACGGTCAATTAAAGTGACGTTTTTAAAAACGTCTTTTTTTTTTTCATCACATAAAGTGATGGTGTGTACGGGGCATAAGAATTTTTGATCAGTGTGTGCTCTCTCCCCTGCTCCACAGCTGTCAGTTGTTTAATCAACTTCTGTTGATGAAACATGTTGGAAACATTTTCCTTCGTTTAGCAGCTGCAGCCAGTCATTAGTGTATTCCTACCCAGCATAGGGGTATAATAGAATGTCCCAACTCAAAGAGAGGCAGCAAAGGTATTCCTCCATCTATCTTTTGTGTGTAGCTGGCTGAACAAAAAAAAATAACATTGTATGGCCAGCTTTGACTTGGTTATGAACATTATTAGACGGGTGCCTGTCAGCTTTAACAAGACCTAGTTTGTTGGTCCTGGTGGATATTCAGGTGCCCAGCTGTCAAGCAGTCACCCCTAGAATGAGTACCAGGATGCCTTATCTGGGTATCTTCCACTACTTTCCAAGATTTCAAAGCTCATATCATTGGGCATAAAGTAGGAAAGAAAGGTAAATGTAACAATGAATTGACATTTTGTAATTATTATGCCTACCAGGCATAATAAGCTTCAGACAGTAGTTAGAGAAACACAGTAAAAAATAAAAAGTAATCTCTCTAAGCTCATGAGATCAGACACATCAGAAATTATTTCTTATAGATAATAACAATGATTATAACAATAGTGGTATGTGTGCAAAATGATAAGATATCTGAAAAAGTACCTGGTTATGGTAGGGAAAAGACTCTAGGACTAATGAAGTTTAAAGCCGCGTACACACGATCAGTCCATCCGATGAGAACGGACCAACGGACTGCTGTCATAGGTTAACCGATGAAGCTGACTGATGGTCCATCGCGCCTACACACCATCGGTTAAAAAAACGATCGTGTCAGAAAGCGGTGACGTAAAACACAACGACGTGCTGAAAAAAACAAAGTTCAATGCTTCCAAGCATGTTTCGACTTGATTCTGAGCATGCATGGATTTTTAACCGATGGTTGTGCGTACTAACGATTGGTTTTGACCTATCGGTTAGCAATCCATCGGTTAAATTTTAAAGCAAGTTGGCTTTTTTTTAACCTAAGGTTAAATAACCTATGGGGCCCACACACGATCGGTTTGGACCAATGAAAACGGTCCATCAGACTGTTATCCTCTGGTTAACCGATCGTGTGTACAAGGCCTAAGAGTCAGGTGTAGTATCCAGCTGGATGGAACAAGCTTTGTTGAAGACAGGAGAGCAGACTATCCCCCAGCAGGGATGGATGAGTAAAGGGATGGGTGGAAAGGTGGATCATAGCGTGAAGTGCAGCAGTGGTCATCAGATCTGGGGAAAATCCTTGTGGGTATGCAGAAAACATGAGTGGCCACAGCGGACATGTTAATAAAAGCATGTATCCATTTATTACACAACATAAGTAAACACTTATATTCAAGTAAATTAAGTTGTGTTTGAGCTTTGAACATAAGATAGCTGAGTGAACCGGCAAGCAGCTGTCATGCACAAGATTGTTGACCCACCCTAGAGAAGTAAAGACAGCTGCGTCTACAGGCTCCTAGGACCAAGACAGCAAGCATGGGGAAGTAAAGGGGCAAACAAAACGTGTTTCAGAGGCCCTACCTCCTTTATCAAGTATGCCCAATAGTAAAACGAGATTTTTTTTTTATACTGATGACTGCAAGCAATTATGGCAGGTGGGAAATGAGAGTGACTTTGACAAGTTTGAAAAGACCAATGAGCTTGCGGGGGCATAGATGCATGACGGTCACCATACGTATATACGCATTTAATTTAAAATCGACAAATAGTATAGGGAATGATATGAGAAACTAAATGAAGATAAAAAAAAACAGATGGTAATGAAGCAAAACTGACTGAGGGACCAAACTGGTTTGGCTGGTGTTTACTTATGTTGTGCAATAAATGGATACCTACTTTTATTAACATGTGCTGTAGCCACCTTCATGTTTTCTGCAGAGAAACAATGTAGTCTCAACCATCTGTGGTGTTTGGATCATGTGCTGTCATGACGTTTAAAATAACGTCAACAGCTCTATCTCCTTGCAAAGTAATACACCGCTCAAGGTATTCAATCTTAAAGTTCAACCTCCACTGCACAAGCAAAGGGTGCTAGCCCTGTATGTAGAAGAACATCTGGAGTAAAGAATAGATGTCTGGATGCCCGCACTCCAACAATATCACCTTTATTTGAATCCAAAAAGGGAAAAAAAAAAAGTCCATACAGCAAATTAAGGAATTAGATACACCAGGCAATACAGCTGTATGGACTGTGTGATTTTTTTTTTAATGCTTTTTTGGATTTAAATAAAGGTGATTCCAGACATCTCTTCTTTACTCCAGCTCCATCTCCTAGCTTGAAATAAAAGCACAGCCGCTATGTCTGCTTTTAGGCAATCCTTGAAAACTAACTTTTTCAGTGTAGCCTATCCTGCCTTGACCTAGCTACTGTACTTGTACTTTCTCCTTAAAGGGGTTGTAAAGACATTGCATTAAGATAAAAAAAAACTGTGCAGCAGCCCCCTTTAGCCCCCCCCCCAACACTTACCTGAGGTCTCTCTCTGTCCAGCGATGTACACGAGTGTCTCAGCTGTCCGAGATTCTCCTTCATGATTGGCGCAGTGGTGCCATTGGCTCCTGCTGCTGTCAAAAGTTGGCTAGCCAGTCAGGGGGGAGAGCGTGCAGGGCCGGGACCGGGCTCCATGTTTGAATGGACACATGGAGTCGTGACTCAGCTTGGGTGCCCCCATAGAAAGCTGCTTGCTGTGGGGGCACTGAACAGGAGGGATGGGCCAGGATCACAGAAGAGGGACCCAAGAATAGGAAGATCCAGACTGCTCTGTGCAAATCCACTGCAAGACACCCAACTGCCCTCCGATCCAGCAAGGTGGAGGGGGATGGATCCTGTTTATTTTTGCTGAATTAGATCTGGTGTCCGACTACCCATAGAGGAGAATGGAGGATAGGACAGAACACAGTAGCAACTGCGCATGTGTCGGGTTCCCCACTCTTGTCAGACACCACAGTGCTGGGGAGAGGCTACAAAGTTGCAATAAGAGGGTATGAGTGATTGAATTTACCAGGTGGACGATACCAACTGACCAGCCATGGCGTTTGTTCCAGCTCAGGGATACTATACATTGTACAATCCAGATATCCCCTGCCGAAGTCCCATTTATGGCGGCCTACGCCCTGGGATGGCCATCTACATTACTGGCAAGGTTTCCAAAAACTCAAACTTTTTTGCAGTTAATATGGGTTGTGGGCAGTATGACGGCACAGATATTGCCTTACATTTTAATCCCTGCTTCAAAGGGAGGGACACAGTCGTCTTTAACACCTTCCAGTCCGGTTCCTGGGGGGGTGAGGAGAGAAAGAACAAAGGCATCCCTTTCCGCAGAGGGAACCCTTTTGAGATGGCCATTTTGGTCCAGCCTGGAAGCTACCAGGTTAATGTGAACGGAATTCCATTCTATGAATTCCGCCACAGGATACCTATGGAACGGGTACAATGTGTACATGTGGCTGGAGATGTAAAGATCCAATCCATCACCACTGTTGGAAGTGGGGCTCCTATGGGTGGTCCTGCTTACCCACCAGGAGGGGCGATGATACAGCCAGCTTACCCATCTATGAACCTACCTGTAATGGGAACACCCATTTATAACCCGCCAGTTCCTTATTATACAAACATACCTGGAGGAGTGTCACCCAAAAGGACCTTTATAGTGAAAGGATTTATACCCCAAGGAGGGCAGAGTTTCCACATTAACTTTAAGTCTTCGAGAACGAATGATATTGCCCTGCATTTCAATGTCCGCCTGAACGAAAACGCAGTGGTGAGGAACAGTTTACTGGGCGGAGGCTGGGGGAATGAGGAAAGGAGCGCTCCATTTAATCCCTTCAAAGCCGGCCAGTATTTTGATATTTCCATCCGCACAGGCAATGGACGCTACAAGATATTTGTGAATGGACAGCAGTTCTGTGAATACGCCCACCGCTTCCCCAACGTGCAGATGATCGATACCCTAGAAGTTGGAGGAAATATCGTCTTGTCACTTGTACAGATTTAAAGCATGTGCCCACTTCATAGGGCAGTATGCAGCAAAATACAGAAAGTCTGCTTCATTTCTAAATTATATATTCTCGCTAGGCAGAAACACAGGTCAAATCTTATCTGGAGCCAATAAAAATATATTTCTCAAAAAAAATAAAAAAATAAAAAAATCCACTGCAAAAGAGTAGGTAAGAATAACATGTTTATTATTTTTATAGGGAAAAAAACAAGCCTTTACATTCACTTTAATTGATATATATGTTTTTTGTGTCACTTGCCTCCTCATTTGGACTGCAGTCTATAAGGAGCAGGGCCCACCTAACCTTCCCATATTGCATTGGACTGTACTGTCTCACTGTATTTTGTAAAGCACTGTTAATACTGTTGGCATTGTACATATCCTGTATAATAATTTCTGATCATCACAAAAGACATAAGTTAAAATCTCCTACAAACTCTGTTTATTAGGGTAATGTGCTTTACTTTGACATTTGTTAACCCAAACATTTAACATTTAAAATGATCCCTGCATGCCAGGAGAGATTGACTTGGCATGAAGACTTCTACCATGCATAGATCACCATTTCATCTCCTGAGCTGTTCCCAGTGAACCGGTTCAATGTGGCAGGAGCATTGTGTGTCCTAAGCGTTTGGGGAGGAGATTATGCTATGTCTGGAGAAGAGCAGTCTGAATATTTTTGTATCATTCCAGATCCCCTGGGCAAAGAGCAAGGGCTCTGCAAGGAGATAGAAGCATGTGTTGCTTGCAAGAATCCTATCCGTGTCAAAAATGACATCACACTCTTCAAGGTTAACAGATTTCATACCCTGGAGAGCCACTGCAGCAGTCTTTAACTCCTTCACACCTCATTCTGAGCTGCTTCTGGCAGTTTCCCTCACCTTGGCCATCCAGATCCCTTCCCTGCACACGTACACTATCTCTCCTCTAAAGGCAATCTCTCATGAAGGAGGATTCCCTGAATTACATGCAGTCTACTACAGTGGGGATCGAAAGTTTGGGCACCCCAGGTAAAAATTTGTATTAATGTGCATAACGAAGCCAAGGAAAGATGGAAAAATCTCCAAAAGGCATCAAATTACAGATTAGACATTCTTATAATATGTCAAAAAAGTTAAATTTTATTTCCATCATTTACACTTTCAAAATTACAGAAAACAAAAAATGGTGTCTGCAAAAGTTTGGGCACCCTGCAGAGTTAATATCTTGTACCGCCCCCTTTGGCAAGTATCACAGCTTGTAAACGCTTTTTGTAGCCAGCCAAGAGTCTTTCAATTCTTGTTTGAGGTATCTTTGCCCATTCTTCCTTGACACGGATAGGTCTTCCAGTTCTTTGAGATTTCTGGGCTGTCTGTCACGCACTGCTCTTTTAAGGTTTATCCATAGATTTTCAATTATGTTGAGGTCAGGAGATTGTGAAGGCCATGGCAAAACCTTGAGTTTACGCCTCTTGATGTAATCCCCCGTGGATTTTAAGGTGTGTTTAGGATCATTATCCATTTGTAGAAGCCATCCTCTCTTTAACTTCAGCTTTTTCACAGATGGCATCAAGTTACCATCCAAAATTTGCTGGAATTTTATTGAATCCATTTTTCCTTCTACTCGTGAAATGTTCCCTGTGCCACTGGCTACAATACAACCCCAAAGCATGATTGATCCACCCCCATGCTTAACAGTTGGACAGAGGTTCTTTTCATTAAATTCTGTGCCCTTTCTTCTCCAAACGTGCCTTTGCTCATATCGGCCAAAAAGTTCCATTTTAACTCTATCCAAAATGCATCAGGCTTGTCTATATGTTCATTTGCAAAGTTCAAACGCTGATTTTTGTGGTGAGGACGTAGAAGAGGTTTTCTTCTGATGACTCTTCCATGAAGACCATATTTGTACAAGTATCTCTTTATAGTGGAATAGTGTACCACAACTCCAGTGTCTGCCAGATCTTTCTGGAGGGGTCCTGCAGTCAAACGTGGGTTTTGAATTGCTTTTCTCACAATCCTGCGAGCTGTTCTGTCTGATATTTTTCTTGGTCTTCCAGATCTTGCTTTAACTTCCACTGTTCCTGATGACTGCCATTTCTTAATTACATTCCGAACAGAGGATATTGACATCTGAAAACGCTTTGCTATCTTCTTATAGCCTTCTCCAGCTTTGTGAGCGACAACTATTTTCAGTTTCAGTTTTCTAGACAACTGCTTAGAAGAACCCATGGTGCTGATTGTTGGGGCAAGGTCAGATGAGTCTGGGCATTTAAAACCTTTGAGATTGACATCACCAGCCACTGATTAATGTTACTGGCCCTGGCCTGGACTTTAGACTATGATTCTGCCTGCTGATTTTGTCTTGCTCCCTCGCTGTCAGCACATTGCTGACCCCTGCCTGTCTCTGACCTGGAATCTGAATAAAAAGCATACATTCTCCATAGGCCTTACCTATATATGCTCTGTGTCAGCAGAATGTCTCCCTCACTGAAATCGTCAAGGGCCTCCAAGATGGCTAATTCCAGCTGGAAAGAAGACCGCAATCTCTGGCCAGGACCACACTGACACCTCTGACATCTCTGCCACAAACAATCTCTTCTCCAGCAACCACCACACAAACACCCACAGTTGTGGTTCTGCCACCTGAACTTGAGGTTTCCATAACACAGAGGTTCCATAGCAAGAGACCATAGCAAGTTTTGGGTCTTCACGAATGCTTGCCAGCTATACTTCATGCTACAGCCTTGCACCTTTGCAGTCGAAAGCACCAAAGTGGGGTCCATTATCTCTGTGGGAAGTGGATGTTACCTAAAGTTTCCATTCCTTCCACTGCTCTGGTTCCTGTATTGTCTCCTGTATTGTCTCCTGCTGCATCTGATATTCCAGAACTTTTGCAACTGCGCCTCCTCTGATCCCTACTATCTCAAGAGCATAAGTTACAATGCCATCAGAATGACCTGTGCCACCAAAATATAAAAATCATAAAGGAAAAGTCCAACAAAACAAATATGATGGATCGATCCAATGATTGATAGAGTGCAGCATGCAACGAATGGAAACCGTGAATGGAAGAAAAAAGAGTGACTTAAATCTTGCACCAAAAATCACACGTGCACCACCACCATACAGATTGCTCGCTTACCAGAGGCAAGCTGTAACAAGCCCATAAAAATGGTCTCACTCCTGGTCTGTAATCCTCTCCACCACTGCAGACAGGCACACAGGTGAACTCGATATGCCAGCAGTCACAGGAATCAACATAGAGTACCCGAAAGATATAAATCCACTCACATCGTGTGTACCGCTAAAAAAAGCAGGAATTTAATAGCTAAAATGGTCACTTACAAAAAAATCCAAAATGTAAAAACATCCATAAACATCGGAGAGCCGGCGGGCATGCAGTCTCCCGTCGTAGCGATGATGTCAGCGTGTCTGCCTCCCTCGGGAGGTTTGAAGCAGTAGTAAGCCAGATTAGACCAGTGCATTAGAATTGGCCATTGGTTTGCTGAGGCTGCACCATCTTTCATTGATGCAAAACTGTCCTGTTTCTGTCTGGTTTCTATTGCATTCTGAATAAGAATTAAGAGACCAAGATGATAAAGTATTGACTTTTAATTTGCAGGATAAATAGGTAAAGTGGGAACTGGCAAGAACAAAAGCTGCTGTGTTAATGTTGGTGACAAGCCATATAATAAATGTAATTTTTGATTTTGCTCATTGTCCCGTTTTAACTTGGAGGAACTGTTTACAGCCTAGAAATCACAAGGTACCTAAAGTGCCTGCATTTAACCAGTAGTCATTTATATTTTTGAACGAAAAGTTCACTTTAACTGTCGCACAGTGTTGTTTAAAACAATTGATAGGCTGCTTTCCAGAAAATATAAGTGGCAGCTCATAATTTACAATGGTCAGAAGACATAAGACAGACATAAGACTGACAGAACAATAATGTAAATGTTCCAATTTGTGTGGAAAAAAATGCGCCTGTAGCCCATAAAGTGAACATTCTAATCTTATGCGCAGTCAGTCACTGGTCTGTGTAATCATGACAATTTGTGATAATATTTGATCATTGTTTGATCACGGAGTAGCTGCAATGACAGCTGCTGAAACACTGAGACAGCAATATGCATTACACAGTATATTTATGAGAATTAATATATTCTTCTAAGACGTAACAGATACTTAAAGCAAAGGTGACCTTTAAGCTCCATCAGCTTGAAAATTCTTTGTCCTAAAGGCAAGGTTGAACGCTCCCATAAAACGCTTGTGTAATAGTGCTTTGAAGACATAGGGCCAGATCCACAAAGATCTGCCTATCTTTAGGCAGGCGTAGCGTATCTCACATACACTACGCCGCCGTAACTTAGAGCGTAGTTTCCGTATCCAGAAAGAATTTGCGCCGTATGTTACGGCGGCGTAGTGTAAATGTGTCGGCGTAAGGGCGCGCAATTCAAATGACTAAGATGTGGGCGTGTTTTATGTTAATTCATCTTGACCCCACGTAAATGACGTTTTTTTTTGAACGGCGCATGCGCCGTCCGTGGGGGTATCCCAGTGCACATGCTTGAAATCACGTCACAAATAGTCAATGCTTTCGACGTGAACGTAATTTACGCAAAGCCCTATTCGCGAACGTTTTACACAAACTACGTAAACGACAGAAAATTCGGCGCTGTCCCGACGTCCATACTTAACATTGCGTACGCCTCATAGACCCAGGGGTAACGTTACGCCGAAAAAAAGCCTTACGTAAACGACGGAAAAAATTGCACCGGGCGGACGGACGTTTGAGGATCGGTGTATCTAGCTAATTTGCATACTCTACGCGGAAATCAACGGAAGCGCCACCTAGCGGCCAGCGTAAATAGGCACCTAAGATCCGACGGCGTACCAAGACGTACGTCGGTCGGATCGAGCCCACATTTAGTCGTATCTTGTTTTGTGGATAGAAAACAAAGATACGATGGGGCATCGTAGAACTTACGCGGCGTATCAATAGATACGCCAGTGTAAGTTCTTTGTGGATCTGGCCCATGTTTTTTAGTGGATTTTGAAGGCTTGCTTTTTAATAGCCCTGTTGGGTCGTGCACACGATCAGCATATTGGTAATTAGATGGAATTGTTTCATGAAAGTAAATTTTGCATGTTTTAACAGTGACTGCGCAGAATGTGAATAGAACATTATTGGATGTCTCACTCAATGGTCCTAAACCCTAATGTAATGCTAGGCACTATAGCTGCCAACACCAGAACCCAGCAGTAACAGCAGGGTGTGTGGTCACTGATCAGGAACGGTCTTCAGTCAGACACTGATTGGCTGGCTCTGCCTATATGTCATCCCTTGATAGTGACCATGCGTGCTAAAGGGCAGCTAAAGGGATTCTGGAAAAAACGATAGGCAAGTATGAAATAGTGATTGTATTGGGTTATGGCAGGACAAATCTTAGTCACTAGAGCAACTGGTGGCCAGGACTGGTTCTGTCCATAAACACCCTTTCTAAAACCTGCTTGTCAGAGGAACGATCTATTGAATCTATGATGCCAGACATGGCTGCCTCTGTATACAGTATCTTACAAAAGTGAGTACACTCCTCACATTTTTGTAAATATTTTATTATATATTTTCATGTGACAATACTGAAGAAATTTCCCTTTGCTACAATGTAAAGTAATGAGTGTACAGCTTGCTGTAAAAATGACAGTGGTCGCAAAAATGTGTCAAAAGTGTCCGATGTGTCTGCCATAAAGTCGCAGTCATGATAAAAATCAGATTGCCGTCATTACTAGTAAAAATAATAATAATAATAAAAATGCCATAAAACTATCCCCTATTTTGTAGATGCTATAACTTTTGCGCAAACCTATCAATATACGCTTATTGTGTTTTTTTTTTTTACCAAAAATATGTAGAATAAGGCTCCGTACACACGAGGAGACATGTCCGATGAAAACGGTCCGCGGACCGTTTTCATCGGACATGTCTGCTGGGAGCTTTTGGTCTGATGTGTGTACACACCATCAGACCAAAATCCCAGCGGACAGAGAACGCGGTGACGTAGAAGACACCGACGTTCTCTAACACAGAAGTTCAATGCTTCCACGCATGCGTCGAATCAATTCGATGCATTCATGGGATTTCGGGCCGCTGGTTATACGTCATAACCAGCGGACATGTCCGATGAGTCGTACTAACCATCGGACATGTCCGACGGACATGTTTCCAGTGGACAAGTTTCTTAGCTTGCTAAGAAACTTTTGTCCGCTGGAAACCTGTCCGCTAGGCCGTACACACGGTCGGACATGTCCGCGGAAAAGCGACGCAGTGCTGAATTGCAAAAAGTGCTCTGGTCTTTGGCCAGCGAAATTGTCCCGGGCTTAAGTGGTTAAACAGTGCACTTGCTAGGGCAGTACTAAATGTGCTAAACAGGTTAATCAGAACAGAGAAAGGTGGTCATTGTAGTGGGAAAGTCTACAGGTTATGTGTCTGGAGTTTGTTCATTGCCTATTGAGGACTTTTCACATTGGTGATGTATCCAAGATGCCCAGATCTCATAAAATGTGTTATATGTGTCTCTCTGAGAGAAGCACCAGTGCTCAGTTTCCATAATAATATTGACCTTGCCAATCCATTCACTTATGGTTGGGGCCCCTTCCATAAGGCTGGAATAAGACTTTAGCCGCATTAAGAATATAATTTTATAGGCCAAGACATGTTATGGAATAGGTACTCTAAAACACTGTGGGGTGGCCCAAGAGAGGGGTGTCTAGGAGTCTGTATACAAGAAGGAAACACTGCGTGCCACACCATCAGGACCAGACTGTCACTATGATAGAAGCAGTCTCTGGTCCATGACTAAGCCACTGAAGCTGCTTCTACTGTAGTGACTGTCAGGTTCTAATAGTGTGTGGCACTTGGGGTTGTTTCCTTCTTTTATACTTTACGCATTTGAGCTAGGATGGCTCTCCCCAACCTGTACCCTCAGCGTGAGTCACCGGACTAGAACACTCAGGAACCTCGAGTGGCACCCCTAGTTTTCTCAATGTCTAGGAGTCAGATTATGTGTGTCTTTATCCTGGTACAATATTTAGTGAGAACAGGACAGTCCCACCAAATATGTAAGTAGGTACATTTCTGACAACAACTTCTCCAGCAGGGGTCTGATGTGTAGGTACATATTTTTAAGTTTAGCAGAGACAGTTGGATTATCTTGTCCGTTTGATGGGGAGAGAAGGTACAGCCACATTCTTGTTTTTCAGACCTTAAAATGGTTGTAAACCTTTACACACCACTTGTACCTACAGGCAAGCCCTGCAGGGTTTAGGAGATATTTACCATATACGCTTGTGCCGACGTCATTGACGCATGCGATCGCGTGTGCCCTTTCTAAAGGGCCTGTGCCGCGAACGTCGCCCTCCCGTGCATGTGTGGGAGTGACATCACGCGACTCCGGCCAGTCACAGAGCCCCAGAAGGAAGAGAGGTGAAGATGGACATGGCCACCAGCAGGGGATATTGCAGGCTTCGTTTTCAGGAAAGTGGCACATAATGGGCTAGTATGTGATGCATACTAGCCCATTTTGTTTTTCCTTTGCAGGGAACAAAAGAGGAAGTAAAACCCATCAGGGTTTACTTCCTCTTTAAAGCGGTTCTCCACCCTAAAGTGGAGTCCCGCTGATCGGAACCCTCCCCCCTCCGGTGTCACATTTGACACCTTTCAGGGGGGAGGGGGGTGCAGATACCTGTCTAAAGACAGGTATTTGCACCCACTTCCGGCCACACGCAACGGGCAAAAGACGGGTTTTTCTGACTTCCCGTCTGTCGCCCGTTGTGTGCTGGGAACACTCGGCTCCCAGCACACAGCGTGTGAGCCAATCGGCGGGCGCAGCGCGACTCGCGCATGCGCCGTAGGGAACCGGGCAGTGAAGCCGCAGCGCTTCACTTCCTGGTTCCCTCAGCGTGGATGGCGGGGGGAGCAGCAGAGAGACGAGCGATCGCTCGTGCTCTGCTGCGATCAGCGCTGGACTCCAGGACAGGTAAGTGTCCTAATATTAAAAGTCAGAAGCTGCAGTATTTGTAGCTGCTGGCTTTTAATATTTTTTCCCATGGCACATCCGCTTTAAGATAATACAGTTCACATTCTGAAGAAGAATGTGGAGCAATTTGTACATCTCAGAGTACATGTTTAGGCTTAGCTCTGCTATATAGAGGGTTTCAAACAGAGGCTGACTGGCAACTTACGGCTCGGAGCAAGTACAACCCAAAGGCCCATGATGCAGCATCTGAGCCACCACTCCTGCTCATCCTCTTCCCTGCCTCCTCCCAACCCTGATGCCAGCCTGAAGCGCTGCTCCTGGTACCCTCTGCTCACCAGGTGGGTCAAACTGGACAACACCTGCTGCACCAACTAAAGGTTCCCAAACTGGCCAGCAGGGGGTAGCCGGGGGCTGCAGGGGAGAGCCAGAGCAGCTCTGTCAGGGCTGGAAAGGGGAGGAGAGTCTCTGGTGGGGCACAGAGCCGGCCTCTGCTTGGACACGGCATACACCGTCCATGCCAGAGGCCTGTGCCCTCTCCTCTTTCTCATCCCTCACTCAGTAGGTCATCAGCAGGGACTTTTTACTCCTTTTTAGCAGGAATTCTTTAGGCTTGTCTGCGGCAGAATCGGTATGGCCTTTTTAGGGGGCATCAGAGCTTCCGGGGGCAATTGTCCCCCAGCCCAGTCCACCCCAACAGTGAATTAATAGATCTGGTGGGCGGGAGAGATACAGTAAAACAATTTAGACATTTTGTATATCTCTAATAATCCATTGGAAATTGTAAAAACCTCTGTCTCAGGTCATTCAGGGACTGTAGTTTGAAAAATCAAGTCTCTGTCTACATTTCAGGTCTTTGATTGCTTTTTTTTTATTCTGTTCAACTAGATTCCTATAACTGAATGTCGTTATTTCATTATTCATTACAAATATTACCATATTATAATTATATAGTATGCATGTATATGTATGGTTTCATCTATGCAACTGAGCAGTGCTGGGCTTATATGATAAGGCACAAAATAATAAGTGCAGTAACCCATAGCAGCCAGTCAGCAATTATCTTTTTGTTGATGTGCATGGTCTATGGTTATTTGATCTGTCTGAGGTCTGGATTAAGTTTGAGTGAGCTCAAAATCCATCAAAAATGCTTTTCAAACTGTTGTCAGAATCAAACCGCAAATATCTGGGTGGGTTTAATCCCCAAAGGAAATCTAATGGTAGAAAAATGAGAGCTGTTATTGATGACTTGTTTTTGAAGGTGCATACTCGTTATCGTTGCTGCACTGCTTGGTGGGCGGCTAACCTGGAACCATAGGGCCAGATTCACGTAGCCCGGGCGCAACGTAACTTAACCGATTTAGGTTACACCGCTGCAAATTTTCGGGCTAAGTGCCCGATCCACAAAGCAATTACCTGGAAAAATCCGTCCGGCGCAAGGCGGGCCAATTCAAATGGGGCGGGTACCATTTAAATTAGGCGCGCTCCCGCGCCGGACGTACTGCGCATACTCCCGAAGCAAATTTCCCGACGTGCTTTGCGCGAAATTACGACGTGCCAACGTTTTGTGAATGACGACGTGAAAAAAAGACTTGCGCCGGGAAAAAAAAATTTAAAAAAAAAATTCAAAAGCGACGCGGGAAAGACGGGTATACTTTTACGTGGTGTACTAATTTTACACTTTGTAAAAGGTGCCCTATCTTTGCGAAGGCAAACTAACACGGCGACGTAACGACGGGAAAAAGTTTCGTGGATCGCCCTAACTGCTAATTTGCATACCCGACGCTGGTTTACGACACGAACTCCCCCCAGCGGCGGCCGCGGTACTGCATCCTAAGATCCGACAGTGTAAAACTATTACACCTGTCGGATCTTAGGGATATCTATGCGTAACTGATTCTATGAATCAGTCGCATAGATAGAAACAGGGATACGACGGCGTATCAGCAGATACGCCGTCGTATCCCTTTTGTGAATCTGGCCCATAATCTGCATAATAGGTATCAGGATGCATGATATTGGCATGCCTGTTGTAGGCCAGTGACTCATTGTAGCATGACATCCCTGTAGCACGCAGTCATCAAAAATAATGGCTGCTTTCATTATTTTTTCTTTACAAGTACAATTTGCAAAAGTGATAAAAGGCTATTATTTTCTCAATAAATCCAATGTTTTCTTGTCACCGCCCATCCTCTTCCCTTGACCAATCAGAGAAAGCTTTGTGCTCATTGAAAAAATGCAAAGTTATCTGTGAATGGCACCCCTTCAAAGCTAGCAGCCTCCTGTGTTTGCAATGAAACCGGCAGCCACGAGGGACGCAGAAGCTATTAAAGATCACTGTAATAGCAGTGTCTGTTAGTGATTGCTAGCTTCCAGAGGGATCTCATAGGTATGGCACAAACATAGTTACATTGGTCACAGCTGGAACAATGTAACTGTAAAAATTGCCATAGCTAAACTTCAGTTGTATCTACTTTTTTTTGTTTTTTTAAATTGAATTAGAAAAAATCTTTTGAAACATGAATTTGGTGAAGGGTTTCTTTGCATGAATGACAGAATGGTGTAATTTACCCAGTAAGACAGTATTCCTATTGGGTTCATTATGCTCTTGTGATTGACAGAGAGAGGGGATTCCCACCACGACTGTTCTATAAGAAAAGGGCTCCTGTGGTTATCTAGTTCAGAGGGAGGGCTGGAGACTCCAAGGGCATGGGGCCATGAGTGATGAGGATTCCAAAAGACCCCTTACTAGGTTGAAAAATGTCATATTGCACAGCAGAATATTCTCAGACACACTCCTACCTGAATTTGCATGATTCAAATGTGTCCTCAGCTCATGTAAATTTCAATAATCTCACTCATGAACAAGATATGCAGTTGATTTTATAGGTTTATGTTGTACTCCATGGTGCATTACACCATATTATGAGCTAGAAGATTATTACCGTATATACTCGAGTATAAGCCAAACCCGAATATAAGCCGAGGCACCTAATTTTACCACAAAAAAAATGGGAAAACTTATTGACTTAAGTATACACCTAGGGTGTCCATCTTCATGCCTCACTGTGCCTCACTTTGCCTCACTGTGTCCATGTGCATGCCTCACTGTGCCCATTCCTCACTGTGTCCATGACTAGACTGACGTTTAACATGGGAGTCTATGGAGGAGGTGCCCAGCTTTGAAAATCGGTGGTCCCCTAGACAACAAACTTACCACACTTGTAAAGGAGAAATTGGGCTATATGTGTGCCAATTTACGGGTCCAGAGGACCTACGACCGGCTGGTATCGGGTCCCCAAAATCACCGGAGAAATTACCGTTTAACATGGGAGTATATGGAAGGGGTGCCCGGCTTTGAAAAATCAGTGCTCCCTGGCCATAGGTCCCCCGGACAACAAATGTTGCACACTTCTTGTAGAGGAAGAGTTGGGCTACATGTGTGCCAAGTTTGGGGTCCAGGGGACCTACGGCCGGCCGGTACCGGGTCCCCAAAATTCCAGGAGATCAGGCGCAAAAAGGTGACTTGAGTATAAGCCAAAGGGGGGCATTTTCAGCACAAAAAAATGTGCTGAAAAACTCGGCTTATACTCGAGTATATACGGTATGTATTTTTTTAGTGTTTGATCATGATATTCAATCTTGATTATTCCTGATAATCAATCTGGATTAAGACGAGGAAGGATTCTCTTTAGTTTTGAAAAGGATAACCAACTGTAGAGCATCTGCATGTCAACTGCTGATAAGCAAGTAGGATGGGAATTGTAATTCGTCAATGTCCAGTGCTGTGCAGATGGTACAATAGATATTGCTGTATTGGAGTTGTGTATTGTATTGCCCCTCTGCTTACTAGGTTAACTAGATTGCTAGTGCTTTACAGACAGGAAAAGAATCCTGAATATTTATACCTTCTGTTTGCCATGCAGGCGGGGTACATGTCTGGGATGCTGGTACCAGTGGGAGTTGGCATAGCTGGAGCACTTCTTATCCTCGGAGCTCTGTACAGCATAAAGATTATGAATCGCCGCAGGAGAAATGGTTTCAAACGGCATAAAAGAAAGGTAAGAGGCAGCTTGCTCTATTCATTCATTATTAAGTTTAGTCCAGTCTCGTTTTTACCTTGACAAAGGAAGATCTTTACTACAAACATGTAGTTAAATGTTGAGCTAGCCGAGTAGAAACTAAAGCTTGCCATACATGTTGCACTCTGATTTTAGATGATCATGCACTTTACAATCTCCTTTACATCTAGCACCAACTATGTAGTACAAGGACACCTGACTGGGTACAAACAAGAAGCATTGCTTAGGTTTGTCCTCATGTGAAAGTGGAAGATACAGCGCTGTCACCTAAACATAAAACAGCAGCCAGCACAACAAGAAACAATTGCAAGTGAGACTAACAAATATATGTGCAGCGCTAAATGAGGACGGTCATATTAAATAAGACTGTATGTAATAAAAGTAAAAAATATAAACATTGACGTTATACACTCTTAATGGCATACGTGCAGATACATATATAGTATGCATAAACAAAATAAAGTCCAACGTGATAGCAAATAATTATAATAAGTCCACGGATGGCAACTGGAATATGCTGTTAATCCCAGAAAGTGAATGACCACCTTCGGACATCAGTGGAAGGACAGGTGAAGAGTGGATAATGAGAGAAAGCCCCCACCAATTTAAGGAAGACTTACCAGAGCTATTGGACTCAACAAGGCGTACGCCCACTGAGTCATCAAAGCTTGTGGTGAAAACACACCGATATACACGAATATCCATGCCTGCAAAAGTTGGCACAAAAGGATGATGATCTCACTGTCCCTCGGATCACTCCCAGCAAAGAAGGAAAACTCAGAGGGAGGTTGCCGAATCTTTCCCATGTGCTAACAAGATGGAACCAAAAATGAAACAAAGGTTCCACATAGTGTAAATCCGTATATCACATTTTGAGCAGATAAAAAGCGCTTGTAAAATAAACCTGTAGATGCAATGACATCAGCAAGGCTCGTCCCGATGAGTTTCATCTAAGGAGACATTGTTTGGGGTTTGTCCTCATATTATACAACTTTGGTAAAAGTTCATCGTACAAAAGATTTACTGTCAAGATTGAGATGTGTGGCGATTCTAAACAAGACCTGTCACCTCCCAGTACTTGGAAATAGTGGGGGTGATTTAGAACATCCCAGATTTGTAATTGGTGGCTTTGTCCCTGTTGAGATTTGTTTCTCACCACTTGATGGATAAAAATAATGAGAAATCTCATCAGTATAAGCCAAAACAACAAAAAAAATATTTTTAGAAGCGCAATAAAGGTTAAAATTTTTCTCCGGTTTTAATTGTTGTCTGCGCCTTCCTGTCGTGGTGACCCCAATTCCCCTTATTTTTTGTTCTGGTGTCACAGCAAAATAAATGAGAGGAAAGTCCTCCAATAGGATCACAGACAGCAATATATACCCGATAGAGCTTCCAGCTATTCCCCACTTTTTTTTAAAACTAAAACCCAACTTTTAATGCCTTATTTGTTTGATTCCTAATGAGATCTTGTCCATTCAGGATAAAGTTACAAGACCCCCTAATGCTCACCTTGCCAGTACTTTATCATACCGCCATTAGTGTCAGCCCTAATCCTTTTCGTACGGACCCTCAGCAAGGTTCAACACACCAAAAACATACCTGACCCAAATTTGGCCAACACGGTGCACCACATCAAGTGCATTTGTTCAATCGTATAAAAAGAAAATCCATATTTGCCCATTTCATCTGCACATGATTGGATAATTAAAGAATGAGCATTCTCAGTTTATTGTGTGAGTACTCCTTTAGTAATCGCTTATTCACACCCATGGCAGGTCTTACAACCTTTGATTTTTCAGAGGCAGTTAAAGTGGAGCTCCACCCAAAAGGGGAAGTTCCACTTGTCACTGGCACTGAAATTGAGGGGGGGGGGGGAATTAAACATTTTTGAGTTGTCTCCAAAACAGCAATAGAATAAACCCCTTCAATTGGGACAGTTCATACTTTGAGAAGGAATTTTCTTTGAAGAGACTAAAAAATGTTTAGTCTTAAGATACTTTTAGGTTTTTTATAGTGGAACTTCACCTGAAAAGTTAAGTGCTGCTTATCCTCCTGCTCCCCACTTCCTCTATCCTCGTAAAATAGTTTTTTTTCCCCCCGGAAGAGGGTACCTAGTTTTTACAGGTCCCCACTGCCAATTTTGCTATGCAAGGCCCCCCAACATGCCTGCAACATCTTGGGACACATTACAGGTCCCAGGAGACTGCAGAACCATTCAGAATGTGCAGCATGACTGACACAATGCGCAGTGGGGAGTCGGCTGTAAGTCAGCCGGAAGTCACAGCCGGCTTCCCACAGTCAATTTTAAGGTACCAGAGACCCAAAAAAACAGCACTGGATCCCTGGACTGGCAAGTGTCTCTTGTATTAAAAGTAAGCAGCTACAGTAGTTCTTTTTAACAAGACTGGAACTCCTCTTTGAACTAGACTACTGAATTTAGCTTATTTTTATACATCCTTCAAGTTGGCCCAGGAAAAGACACACATGATTAAAAAAGACCACCAGGGACAATGTACAGGTAGGCTACTTAGATGAGAGTCACTCACCTTAAGCCTAAATATGGTTAAAAAAAATCAGCAAAATGAACTTTCCATCATTATGATGTGATGCTAGCTCCTGGATTCTTTGAAATTTTCTTCCTCCAATGCCTTCCATACCCCTGCTGCCGTAATCCTCCGGTGGGGTGGGGTGGGGCTTATTGGAAGGGAGAAAGGTGCACCAGCCTTGTGTACTACCATTTGACAATTTATTGAATAAAAAATAAAATTGAAAACTACTCACAAACAAATGGTGATAAAAGGCTTGTCACAAACGATGAAATAAAATACCCCTCGAACACACTCCGGAATATAGGGGGGGGTTCGAGGTACGTCACTGCTGGCTTGCGCGCTTAGAGGCGGCAGGGGCCTCTTCCTCAGAGCCCAGCAGTCAACTGGGCTCTGAGGAAGAGGCCCCTGACGCCTCGAAACGCGTAAGCCAGCAGTGACGTACCTCGAACCCCCCCCCCCCCCCCCGCCTTTCTTTCTCCCTTCTTGTTTTCTGCCAGGATTTCCCCATCCATGAAGGGCAGCAAGGCCTGTGTTACCACTGTTTTTGACATTTGAGGAAATCTGCATGCAGACTATTGACTAAGTGTTGAACATCCCACCTGTGCGCAGGAGTTTGTGTTCTGGGGCTTTTTGGAACTGAGGGCACTGTGACAGACTCTCGTCAAGAGTGCTGACTATGCCCACCTATTGTGCCCATGCCCTATTCTATGAATAGAGGAGATGGGTGCAAAGGGCAGGCATAGTTGAACATTCTTAATGAGAACTTACTGTATGACAGCTCCCTCAGTTCTATTAACCCCCACTGCACCTTAAGATTATGGCGGTGGGGGGGCATCAGAGGAGGAAGATTTCAAGGAATCCACAAGCCAACAACACAAGGGACACATCACACTGATGGCAAGTAATGTTTCTTGTGCTGACTTTTTTTACCTAAACTCAGGCTTTAAAACATATGTTAATGGCAATTCATATTCTAAAGCCAAGTTTTCAAATAGAGTCTGTAAAAAGGACCCAGAGTTGATGACTGACTTAAAAGTAATATTTAGCTTCTTTAATTATTTCCTATGATGGAGCCTAACTGGCTGCTAGTGCTTTAACTGGCCTTTCCTTTACCATTCCAAGTCCTGCTGCGCAGGGGGATACAGGAGGCTGATATGAAGTTAAATTCAGATGCTATTGTCTGTCTGGAGTTCAACATTAATAGCTCAACAAAATACTGCAGTATCTGTCTTTTCCCAGCCTCCTCTCCACTGCAGTGTTTTGTCGATTACAAAGTGGCAGATGCTTTTTAACGATTGTTCCATCTTTTGTTTCCCAAGCAGAGAGAATTTAACAGCATGCAAGACCGCGTCATGCTCTTAGCAGACAGTTCAGAAGATGAATTTTGAATGGGACTGTTCGGAGCTGCGAAGAGGACTTCATGACAGTTCTGCAAAGATGAGAACACCAGTCCTGCAATCTCACTGCTATCAGCCAGCTGTGTAACAACCCTGTAGTGATCATCATGCATTGAGATCGGCAGCATGCTGTCTTGTACATGTCTGTTTTTATACGACAGTGAAATGATACGTGTTAATATGCAGAGTCTTAGTGCAACTGTGATATATGTTTTATAGCAGGCTATTTTTTGTACTGAGTTACGTTGTAACAATCACTATGCTGATCTTGTTGGAACAATGTAAATTGTAAGAATTATGGTACTGATGGAAGCTGAATTTACAGTGTAGGGTAACGGTAATATAATATAAAAAATTTAATTTAGCTGCCACCAGTAGCTCTGAAGGCCGAGCAGATTCATTGGGGGGTATTTTCTGCTCGCATGTTTCGTGCAGGGAGAACAGAGCACATCTGGCATTTGTAGTAAGATCTTATAGAGCCCCTTGAGCATGCATTGAGTAGCATACAGATTATTCTTTCACAGAGCGGGATGGAAGGCAGTGAGACTGTCTGCCTTCAATGCTCATGATGAATGGTTACAGATGGGTTCCTGCATATTCCTTAAAGTGCCCAGTAAATCCAGCATACAACTTCATACACAATATTGCAAAAAAAAAGAAAAATGCACAGATGTGTCTTCGCTTTATGAGGACATCTTGTGAATGATACACAGATTAGCATGGCCACTCCACAAAGATGACACAGAAATTCATGAAGTGCTCCATATTTTTTTAAAACCAATACACGTGTATTCCTGTAATACACCTTTTTTTGATATAGTAGTAGGGGCTGGTAAAAAATATGATGCTCAGTTATATGTGTGCTGGCATTTGTTATGTTCATTTTGCCCAATATCTAATTGGTATGTATAGTAATTTTTTTTCCCCGCAGATTTTGTTTTCTTAACATTTCTCTTTGGGCAGAATATTTTTTTTTAAAAGACTAAAATGTTTAAAGGATAACTGTTCTTTAAATACATGTATCCTTTAACTGAGACTAACCCCCCGCCCCCCAAAGTCGTATTAATAACCTCCACTTGCTTCTGCCAGATCCACTTTGTGGCCCACTGGGAGTCGCAGTGGCTGGGCAGCTACTTCTGCACATGCACAGAAAAGTCTCCAGTCTATCCTATGGGAAGGTCACCACTGCTGGCATATGTAATTGGTGACCTCTCCATATGAATATGGATACCCTCCAGCTCAACATACTTCGATCTGAAAATGGAAGGAGCCAGGCTGAAAATTGTCGGCCGGACAGTGGCTATTTAATCACATGCTGTTATGGTTCAGAGTCACACAGCATGGATGTGGCAAGAGCAACACGGGTGCATATAAAGCTGGCCCTGCAGGTTGAATGAAAGTAATCTATTGATTTTCTCATCTGTGCTAAACAGCACCCATGGACAAGCCTAGCTATTGTATTCTGACAGCTAGCACTGTTGACTGTCAAAATATCTGAACCATAACAGCATGTGATTAAATAGCCACTGTCCGGCCGACAATTTTCAGCCTGGCTCCTTCCATTTTCAGATCGAAGTATGTTGAGCTGGAGGGTATCCATGGTTTGATATTCAGGAACTGCCAACTTTCGCTAAGTGTATGACAAGCTTATGAGTTTGATGCGGTGTTGAGGGAGGGGGGACGCTTTTAAAACTATACTGAAAGTACAGTTATCCTTTTAATACACTATTTTGCCTTAATCAGATTTTCAAATTGATTAATTGATTGATTTTTATTGTTGAATGAAATAGCTTTCATATGTGGTATGTCAGATATTATCCATTTTGCTTCTTTTTTTTTTTTATGTATTTTTTATTTGGCTATTTAACAGCCTTGATTGTGCCATCAAAGTATAAGTGAGGTGTGTGCTTCTGGCTGAATTTATGAACATTTTCAAAAATGATGCCATTGTGATATTGCAGCATGGAGAAACAGGTCGAATGATTTAACAGGAAGTAGTAACCTACGTCATGATCACGTGGTAGCCAGCAGTAAGGTCCTATTTCCTTCAGTTCCAGGATGTGGGCAGGCACTTCTACACCATTATACACTGTATAATACAGTCCAGCTGGCCCTGCATTGTACATGGTGATGTGGGGAAGAGGAGCATTGGCAAGACCGGTTAGTGTCTGACAAGAAGAGCAGCTTTGGTGTTGTCACAATCTGAACCAACAAGTTGGAAGATTACGGGGCAGTGGATTAAGATAAGGTGTACTTTCTATTAAATCATTCCCTAGAAAAAAAGCAGCATACCCTTTATCTGCTGGGGTATGTAAACTAAACCCACAAATTGTCATTTTATGACCAAGGCTGACACTGTTATTTGATCTGCATGATACAAGATATAGGGTGAGAGCAGTGATAGTTTGTTCAAACAAGTGTATGGCAGCATTTTCAGAGTCTTAATGCTGCGTACACACGATCATTTTTCGGGTTGTAAAAAACTACGTTTCAGGCTCTATAAAAAATGACGTTTTTTTCAACTTCATCATTAAAACGCCTTGCCTACACACAATCGTTAAAAAAAATGCTCTAGAAAAGCGCGGCGACGTTTGACACGTACAACGGCACTATAAAGGGGAAGTTCCATTCGGATGACTCCACCCTTTGGGCTGCTTTAGCTGATTTTGTGTTGGTAAAAGATGATTCGCGCTTTTCTGTCTGTTACTGCGTGATGAATGTGCTTACTCCATTACGAACGGTAGTTTTACCAGAACGATCGCTCCAGTCTCATAACTTGCTTCTGAGCATGCGCAGGTTTTTCACGTCGTTAAAGCCCACACACGATCATTTTTTACAACCCGAAAAACGACAACGTTTAAAACGTCGTGAAAAAATAGAGCATGTTCGAAAAAGATTTTTCCTGTTTTTCAGAACCCGAAAAATGCTCTGAAGCCCACACACGGTTGTTTTAAATTACATTTTAAAAAAACGTATCTTTTTACAACCCGAAAAATGATCGTGTGTATGCGGCATTGGAACTAAAAGTCCTGGGGGGGGGGGGGGTCATGATTGTCATGTTAGTTGAGGTTTTAATATGATTTTTTA
This sequence comes from Rana temporaria, assembly GCF_905171775.1. Classification (NCBI taxonomy): domain Eukaryota; kingdom Metazoa; phylum Chordata; class Amphibia; order Anura; family Ranidae; genus Rana; species Rana temporaria. Next base: position 39,752,028 of record NC_053501.1, on the reverse strand, counting down.
ATTTGAAAAGCAAGTTTTAAGCAAGCAAGCAAGCTTTAAGAAGAAAAAAAAAAAAACAACCTTTAGAAATAATCCTCTTTCAATACATTGCTAAAGAAGGTCATTAAAGGATAGCATTTTTTTCTTTTGCTGTTTAAAGAAAAAAAAATCCCCCTTTCAACACATTTTAGGTGGATGAAGGAATCCTCCTCACGGCACTATTTTATTCTGAAAGTCTGCTGTCAGAATACACCTATCAGCACTGCAGCAGACTGTAGTAAAAATACAACAACATTCCTGTTTAAGAGAACATGATCGTTAGATCAACTTCTCTTTACCGGCAACCAGCAGAATGTTGATCCATCTATGGCCAGCTTAAAGTGGTTGAAAAGGCACAAGGTTTTTTACCTTCTGTGTGCAGCAGTATGCCCTAATACTTACCTGATCCCTGTCTCGATCCAGCAATAGCCACGAGAGCCTTGCCTCTCTGGGGACTCACACTTATGCTTTTGGCAGCAGTGGGAGCCATTGGCTCCCAGTGAGTCAATCAGAAGATGAAGGAGACAGGGATGGCTCCGTATGTGAATGGACAAACAGAGCCACGGGTTAGGAGCGGGCCTGCTTGGGTGGCCCCAGAACAAGCTGCTTGCTGTGGAAGAACCCAGCAGGAGGAAGGAGCCAGAAAAGAGGAGGATCCAAGCTGCTCTGTGCAAAACCACTGCACAGAGCAGGTAAGTATAATATGTTTGTTATAAAAAAATAAAAAGAAAACAAGGCTTTAATATCGCTTTAGGCAAGCCACAAGACAGTAAATGATTCTAGCCAAAGTCTACTTTTGGGTTCAGCCATTTATATTTTACTGTACCTAGATAGTCAAGCTGTAAAAATCCCCATCTAAAGATACGTTTAAGGAATTGGGTAAACCTGAAAAAAAAAGAAGAAAAACAAAAAAGATATAATTTGGTCATATTCACAAAACTGAGGAAAGTATATTGTTTCAGGTCTTCCTGTAGTCACTAATAGACTGTAGTCTCATGATGTGTATACAGGTGATGAGCTTTTTTTTTATGTTTTTCAATATATTATATGAGATGTTTCTGCAATGTGCTGTACATGCAGATGGAAAACATTTGCTGCCCTGAAAGAGCCACCCCACGACAAAAAATTGTATAATGAAAGCAATGTGAATAAATTGTGCATTAAGACAAGTGGCAGCTTAAATACCAGCATGCTCAGATAAAGAGCTATTCAGTAGGATGTTTCAAGTAAAGACTATGGGCCAGATTCACGTAGGTGAGCGGCGGCGTAACGTATCGTAGATACGTTACACCGCCGCAAGTTTTCATCGCAAGTGCCTGATTCACAGAGCACTTGCAATGAAAACTTACGCCGGCGCAAGGCGGGCCAATTCAAATGGGCGTGTGCCATTTAAATTAGGCGCGCTCCCGCGCCGGACCTACTGCGCATGCTCAGTTTCGCAATTCCCGTCGTGCTTTGCGCGCCGTGACGTCATTTTTTCGAACGGCGACGCGCGTAGCGTACTTCCGTATTCCCGGACGTGTTACGCAAACGATGTTAAATTTTAAATTTAGACGCGGGAACGACGGCCATACTTTAAACAGCAATACGATTGCTGTGTAAAGTTAGGGCAGGTCAAACGACGACTAACTTTGCGACGGGAAACTAGACTAGCAGCGACGTAGCGAACGCGAAAATTCGTCGGGAATCGCCGTAACTCCTAATTTGCATACCCGACGCTGGTTTACGACGCAAACACCCCCCAGTGGCGGCCGCGGTACTGCATCCTAAGATTCGACAGTGTAAAACAATTACACCTGTCAGATCTTATGGATATCTATGCGTAACTGATTCTATGAATCAGTCGCATAGATAGAAACAGAGATACGACGGCGTATCAGGAGTCATAGGAGATATGGGCCGTCATATCTCTTTGGTGAATCTGGCCCTATGCACCTTCTCTCCAATTTATCAGCCTGTGTTATCCAAGATATTTTTATCCTACCTCCCAACATTGTGAAACCAAAATCCAGGCAGCCACACTGTTAGCTAGTTCTCAAACACCAATGCTTTGGGCTTTTTTTTTTTATTGGGGTTTTGTGCCATAATTAGGCCAGATAATATTTTAATCTGCATGTGGATGATGTATGACAATTAAATCTGTATCCAATATAGAGCTGTTGTCAGGGCTGCATTTAAAGGGGTTGTAGCATTGTTGGTTCAGTTACCATTTTCTTTGATTTCCCTTCTAAATGTTTTTTTTTCTTTGTCTTAATTTCTCACTTCCTGTTCCTCCTCAGTAAGCTTGCCCCCATCATCCAAGCCCTTCTGGCTGGGGGTTAGTCCCAAGGGAGGGGGGCGAGAACGCTGACTAACCCCCAGGCAGAAGGGCTCGGATGATGGGGGCAAGCTTACCGAGGAGGAACAGAAAGTGAGAAATTCAGACAAAGAAAAAAAGTGAACCTACAATGCACTAGCTTAAAGGAACCTATTTAGAAAATAAAAAACAAACCTTTACAACCCCTTTAAGGTTTAGGGGCACTTGAATAAGTGATGATGTCCCTTGACAGGGCCTAGGGGTTATGCTAAGAGCTAGGTGCACATTAGGCCCCGTTCACACGACCGGACATGTTCGGTCGTGTGTAGGCCCGACCGGACAATTGTCCGGCAGATCGGACAGTTTCCAGCGGACAAAAATTTCTTAGCATGCTAAGAAATCTATCCTCTGGAAACCTGTCCGTCGGACGTGTTCGGTCGTCTGTACAGACTCACTGGACACGTCCGATCGGCCGCCATCCCTCGCATGCGTCGTACTGATTTGACGCATGCGTGGAAGCTTTGAACTTCCAGGGCTGCCCATGTCGCCGCGTCATCGCGGCCACGTCCCCGCGTATTGTTTACGCGCAGATTTCTGTCTGATGGTGTGTACAACCATCAGACAGAAATCTCCGGGCGGACATGTCCGCTGAAAACGGTCCGGCGGACCGTTTTCAGCGGACTGTCCGTCCGTGTGTACGAGGCCTTAGAGGCTTGTAGTTTGAGGTTAGTAAATAGAAGTTAGGGGCTATGGTCAGAGGGCTAATAGTTAGATGTTATTAAAGAACATCCACCATCATAACACCCATCAACACAGAGAGCCCACTATGGAGCCCTGACAGTAGGCAGATTTAATTTCCCATTGATGCAAGTATTTCTTTATTATGAAAGTTGTTCTTTTTTAAATATAAAGACTTTTATTGAAGTGAGAAGACTTTAAGAGAAACACATGGATTTAGGGCTACTTTATAAAGTAAGGTGAGTTCATATATTGGGCATCTCCAGGAGCATGCTCACAAGCTCAAGTTTATTTTCATAGTGCGTGGAGATCACCACAATCCTGGTGCTAGGTAATTTTGGATCACACCGCTTCCTGGTCACTAAACAACCCACTTTCTCCGGCCCTATTCTTTGGCCTTTCACTGAGCCTGTGGGTCTACTGGTTGCATTTCAAAACCAACACTAATGTATTGGGGAAGAGGTCAGGTGGAGGTGAGCCGCTTATTGGTCAGAAAGCCTCTTGATTAATAATTATTTAACAGAGCTCCAAGTTCTATCAATCCTGGGTGCTCTGAAGGTAATCTTCAGCGAAATGGGACCTGGAGGTGTCTCGATTATGGACCTGGAACTATATTACAGAGTAATTGGGCCCATAAAGTTCTATATGAGTTCTGTTATTTACAAGTTTAATTTCCTTTCCAAAGAAAGTGATATGGGTACCCACTAATGCCTTGATGATATTCCCAATCTGTGGACCGTGGTAAAGAGTCAGCCTGTTCAGACATCTCAGTGTTTGGAAGAAGTTCAACCACCTACTAGCTTCTCTAGATCAGTGTTTCCCAACTCCAGTCCCCAAGGCACACCAACAGGTCATGTTTTCAGGATTTCCCTCAGATGAAACGGCTGTGGTAATTACTAAGGCAGTGAAACTGATCAAATCACCTGTGCAAAATAATGGAAAGCCTGAAAACATGACCTGTTGGTGTGCCTTGAGGACTGGAGTTGGGAAACACTGCTCTAGATATCACATAGTTCACAGCTCTACTCCCCATAACCTGACTCTGCCTGCTTCATATAACAAAGTACGATACAAAAAGGAGAATGTACCTCTCTGATAATAACAGGTGTAGGTGGGCCGACCTGGGAACGCAGGCAATGAGACCTCATTACTTGAATCACTGAGGAAGAAAAGAAGCTATAGGTGAATCACTCCACCTAACATTGAGATGTTTATTTTTAGGAGACTGGCCCATGAAATGTTGCCTAGCTTTACTATGCAGATGTGGTCTTCAGTGATTGGCGCTGGATTGGCCCAATTTAGGAAGACATAAAATATGTATAAATAACTAGTCAAACCCCAGCATTATACACTATAGCGTAGACATAAGGCAATACTAATATGTGTGTAGAGATGCTATTGAATGCTACTTGTGCTGGTCAATTTTCTACTGTATTTAAGACATGAGCCACAGGGCATGTCGCTGAACAAAGGGCAACTTCGAATTTTGACTTTGTAGCCATTGGTTTGGTAATAGAACTGAATAAATAGCTTCTTAACATGTACTGCATGAAGAGTCTCTGTAGAATTATATGCTGCAAGTTGTCAGTATGAACTATTGTCTCTTTTCAATTAAAAGGGTTCCCAATTTCCTGTTGTGTTATTTGTGATGTCCACCTGCATAAAAACAAATTTTTTAATTTCAATATTTTTTTATTGTTGTTTGCATATAAAAAGATACAAAAAGTGTTACACCATCGTACGTATTATAAACAATACACAACCATAAAAACAAATTGAAGTCAGACATAGAGCAACATTTTAAAGGCAAGGTAGGGGAGTTTCTGTTGCTGGATTAATTTTGATATTAGTTTAAAGTGGATGTAAACCCAAATTTTTTTATGTCACAATGTACAGTATAAGATTTCCTATAATCTGTGCCCAGTCTTGCCACACAGAGTTAATCCAGCTCTGAGCAATTCTCTTTTATTGTTCAGTGAAATAAAACGACTTACAGAGAAAAACCTTAGTCTGTTCCGCCCCCTTGCTGTGAGTGACAGGTTATTTACATATCTCATGCACTAGCCTGGAGACGGGCATTATTTTTTAATTCCCACCTCCACTCCTTTTCTGAAGTCATGTGGTTACTTTTCTGGATTTTGACTGGATGTTGGTGATCATAGCAGAATTTAGTGTAAGGAATACACAGGAAAAAATGCATGTTGACAAGGGGAGTGTAGAGGAGGGCGGGGAGTCTACTGACATCACGACTCCACCCACAGAGCTCCAGACAACAGATCCACCCACAGAATCTGCAGTTTTTCAGTTCTTATAACAGACAGAGGGGAAACTCTTGACAGGTAAGCATACATGCAGGAGGCATGTATATCCTTTTAGATTGGCACTATGGCAGTAGTTTAGAAAGAAAGAGTGGGTTTACATCCAATTTTAAGGAGGCCCTAGCAAGTCACTGCCCTGGAACAAGCAAGCACATTTTTCATCTTCACTGGCTACATTCTTGTTTTAGGTTCTAAGTCACAGTGTAACAAAATAAGGATTAAGATGTCGGTAGAGGCAGCCCCCATTTTTAATACTTACAGGTTCACTTTAACAGAACATCTTTGGTTGCTGTTTTTTGTTAAAAATATACAATTCTTTAAAAAATTTAAAATGGTAAAAAAAAAAGTTATTTTTTTTATTAGTAATGCTTTAAAGTACATGCACGTACACTGCTTCATTTTAAGTATAATAAATGCCTAGCCTTTATTTTGCAAAAATATAACAAACTAAGAAAAACACAAAAAATATGCAACACTGTACCCAAATAAAATTTGCATGATTGTGTAATTGTCATTCAAAATGTGACAGTGCTGAAATCTGAAAATTGGCCTGGGCTGGAAGGTGGTGAAAGTGTCCGGTATTGAAGCTGAGCCTGGATTTTTTGTAGAGCTGCTCATGTCACCAGACACTGAATTGTCCACATATTTCTCTTTGAGTATATTATCATTTATGATATTCAGTTTCTCTGCCTTCTAACATATTTTGCATAGTAGTATATGACTTCATCAACTTTTCCTTCACCACTTCCCACCCAACCCATTATAATAATACGGCTGGGCGGGAGTACCAGGAACATGTCATATGACATCAGTACATCAGAAATAATCAATTTTTTAATTTACCATCATTTGTAGACTCTCAGGCCCCGTACACACGACTGAGTTTCTCGGCAGAATTCAGCCAGAAACTCGGAGCTGGATTCTGGCGAGAAACTCGGTCGTGTGTACACTTTTCAGCGAGGAACCCATCAAGGAACTCGTCGGGCCGAAAAGAGAACATGTTCTCTATTTTCTCGTTAGTCAATGGGAAAAGTCGGCCCGCCGAGCTCCTCGGCGGCTTCCACACTGAACTCGACGGGGAACTCGATGTGTTTGGCACGTCAAATTCCTCGGTCGTGTGTACGGGGCCTCACACAGACATATAATATTCACTGATTTTGGTTATTTTTTACCAAAGAAATGTAGCAGAGTACATTTGGCCCGAGTTGATGAAGAAAGATTATTTGCAAAAATATAACAAACTAAGAAAAACACAAAAAATATACAAATTTTATTTGGTACAGTGTTGCATGATTGTGTAATTGTCATTCAAAATGTGACAGTGCTGAAATCTGAAAATTGGCCTGGGCTGGAAGGTGGTGAAAGTTTCCGGTATTGAAGTGGTTAAAAAGCAAAGCTTACTCTATCGGATGGATATCTCGGTTGTGGCAACAGCTGCTGCCGCTACCGAGATATCATTCTTTAAAAAGAGGACGTCTTTTTGACATGGGGCGGTGGTCAAGAGGTTAAACTGCCCCCTGCTATTTCATGCTTACCAATTGCAAACACATGCGTTGGCTCCACACACATATGTAAACAGCAACAAACCTGCATTTCGCTTCAAGTCGGGTTCAGGGGTGAGGGCAAGGGCATGGTTGAAGGGGGGGCCCTGTTGGGTAGGCTGTACGGGACCCCATGATTTCTAACAGCGGCCTGCTGCTCGGGACCATCCTGTTAAACAAGGATTTTCTGCACTCCTGATAACCTGCATACAATAATTGTTTGGCGGTATGGATTCAAATTTCTGCAGTACCTACTTCTCCCAGCAGGTGAAATCTAATTGAAACCCCCAGAAAATACCAGGGGATTGTTGCAAGAAAATGGGGGATTTATGTAACTGAATAACCATTTTAGTCACATATGGTTTTCTGACACTGTTTGCTTTTCAGTTTCAAACTTTTTCCTATCACTAGGATCTAAAAGCAGCCATTATCACAGTGGAGGCAAGATTTCTTTATTGCAGTCACTGTAAATAACTTGCTTACATGAGGCACAGGGTTTTGTTGGGTGGTTTCGAAGATAAACGACTTGAGAATAAAATTGAGGCTGAATTGCCTGAAAGGAAAAGAAAAAAAATAGCTTGTTACTGAAGAACAAAGAAAATGGAAGGTGATTCTAGGGCACATATCACCAACAAAAGTGGAGAACTGAAAAGGATGCAAAATGTACTTCTGCAATGTACCTATAAACCACCATTTAGGTGTCCTATTGCAATCGTCTAGCATATATAGTATCTGAATGTCTAAAGTCATAAAAACGACTGCACTTCTAAGCAGTTGTTTACTGAATCTATTGTGACAGCTGTCATCATGTCATCTCCTTGGTAGATAGTTGGCATACAACATAAAAATGCCTTAAAGCTGAACTCCAGGCACAATCATGTTCCTTGGTACCCACAATGTAAATAAATCTACTTTGTCTGCAACAAATACGTTTGCTGACCCAGATATTACTTTGTAAATGTAGCTGTGGAAAAATGTGTATATCCAGGGCGCTCCAAGAATTTGAATCCTGACAGATAAAGTCTGAGTTGGAGAGGGTAGCAGATCTTCACACACTTTAGGCAGCACTCAGGGAGACAAGCAATCTCTAATGGGAACAGAAAAACAAACAAGGCGCCTCTAAGTGCAGAAATATAAAACTTTTAATATCCCCTAAAGGGGTTAAAAACACTTAAAAGATGGTGGATGTAGCAGGTAAGTGTGTCCAGAAGATGTTCCAGTGGCAGGGCAGTCCCAGTCTGATGATAAAGCTTCCAGGGAAGTCCACAAGATAACAGCCAACTTGTGCTGTGAGTGTTTAGGGAACACAATGGTGCTGGAGCCTGGGGATGATGTCAGAGGAAGCGAGACAAGAACCAGCATGGAACACAAACAGGAAGACGACAGGAAGTGTGTCATAGAGGCGGGACGCGTTTCGGAACAGCTCATTGGTTCCTTCTTCACTGGCTGATAAGGTGGACGCTACCTAAACGACCCTAGAACACTGCACCAATTAACAGCACTGCTCAGTGATTGAGAGCCCCTCCTGTGATTAATCCAGGGTCCACCTTTTCTATATTCTGCCAGCACAGAACATGAAACTATTCATACAGATTTACGATTTACATAAATTTAAAGTTAATCTCTTTTACACGTTTCTGAAAAAAAATATTTGAACACACCTTATTTTTTTATTTTTTTAAACCATCTGGGCCTAAAAGTGAGTTCCTTTTTTTAAATGTTGTGCATATGTAGGATATGTTTAGGAAGGATGCAATAAGGAGCATTAATTACCTTACTGCACAGGGTGTGAGCCCTAAAATAGGCCTACTGTAGGTGCAGAGACTAAGCAGATGTTTTCTTGCTGGGTCTACCAAGCTGTGGCCCTTACACACACATTTGTAGATGACAGCTGAGCAGGGATAAAACCCAGAATCTGGTACAAAGTCGAGAGGAAATTTCAGAAACAAGAACAGGCCAACACTCTGTTCCTGGGCAATGAACAAGATTAATCCAATAGAAGTCAAAGTCGGTAACAAGAGATGTAGGAGCCCAGGAACCAACACAGATTGCAGCTTAGAAAAATGGGGATATGTGGGACTTTGAATGAGAACGCAATGGGGGATTTTGCGCCTCCATCCCTAATTGCTATGCCAAAAAAAAAGGGGGGGAGGGTGCGACTTTGAATGAGGTGCGTGGGGTAGAGCCAGACAATTCCATATGGGATTGTAAAAAATTATATTTAATATTAAACCAAAGATAGGGCATGGATCAACCCATATAAATACATAATAGCACATATATGGCATATGAAATACAAAATAACAGCATACATATTGTGAATTATTGTCACGTCACCTGTGGCCAGGTGACAAGTGCACCCCGTTGGGGTCAGGGATGCACCTCAGGGTAGTGAGCCCTATAGCTGACTGCTGCTATCAGAGAGGAAGCATGAACCCAAGATCGCCCAGGGCGTGGAGTCTAAGACCCAGCTTTGTGTTCACCAGAGCCTCTAGTGGTGAGGATGGCCTTCGCCGCAGCTGGATCCAGGTCGCAACCCTTGGGATCCCCTAGGTCATGCTCCGCATAGAGAGAGGGGAAGCAGCAAGCAGGACAAACGGAAGTGATGGGTAAGCCGAGGTCAGGGCAACAGGCAGACAGGGTAACCGAGGGACAGGCAAAAGGTCAAGGGCACAGGCAAACAGGAGAAGTCAGGGACAAGCCAAAAACGGTAAACAGGGAGGTAATTGTAGCACACTGCAGACAGGAACTTAAGAAAACAACACTGTTGAACAGCACTGCAGGCATGTAGTGCAACAGTAATATAGACTTCCCGGGATGGCCTGGGTGGGACCATACAGGAAGTAGAGGAGATAAGAAGGTAACCAGAACAGAGTCAGGCCTCTAAATGGACAGATGGAAACAGGTAAGCTGCCAGACTATTGCATATCCATGACAATTATAACCAACATGACAGAAAATAAATATTGTACATCACAGTCCCACAAAAATGGAGTAAACATTGACATTATATCAGGGTTGATAAGGCAATAAAACCATTTAGAATCATAAATATGAAGTGGATGCATCAAAATAAGCCCGACAATGTTTCATCGACTTCTATCCACTCATCAGGAGCAAGTGCATTGATATACTAAAAGGGGGGATACAAATCGCCATTATAGTATAATGTAACTACCAACCGGGGGGGGGAGGGATATTAGGATAATGATAAACAGAGAGACGGCCATAACTGAGAATACACACATAAGAACTGATAATGAGAGTGTGCGATATCACCTGCCTGAGGTCGGCCAGATAAATATGTCCAACACAGATTGCAGCTTATGGCTAGGAAATTGGTCTAATGCTCATGCTGAGGGTGTTGGCCTGAGCACAGCTAAATAGTGAGATTGATTGACAGGCTGGACGGAAACTGGCCATGTGGCTGCTATATCAATCAGTTGGGATTTAGTGAAACCTATACCTCCCAGTCCCGTTCAGCAACAAGGTAAAAATAACATATTGATAGAACCACACATGGCAGAACAGAGTTGCTGTTGATGTGGCAACCTGTAGGCTTTATCTTCTCTGGTTTTAATAGTGAGAAACAGGCCCATGAAGGACCCTTATACTCTGGCCATGTCGCTCCCTCTCACGAATGCCATCTTGTACAATGCAGAACCAGTACTTTACATGATGACAGTCCCGCCTAATTGTGTGCGATGACTTTAAGCACCCCCCCAAATTCCTGGGCAGCAGACTAGAGCACCATGGCATAAAGTACGTATTCCTCTGTATTAGAACCCCCTAGACAAAATGATCATCATATCCTTCAATACTATGTTTTGTATACATTCTAAAAAGAATACCAATTTTTGTGTCTTACATCTGTGTACAAACACATCCCACAGTATAGACAAGGTGTTTGACGATTAGACAAATGATGTTACAATTAGGGATTTCACAATGGCAGTGCAAAACAATGCAGCATCACAGATGGAATTTGTATAAACCTTTGCAACGTCTTAAATCCATTTTTTATTAGGCTTGTCTACATTACAACACTGCCTTTCTCCCAAGGGGTAATTCCAACTCTGATTACTATTCCTGACATTCAGACAGTTGACTCTTTGTAAATGTGCTGTCACAACACCAAACAACTGCAGATGCTGCCAAAATCAATTTAAGGCTCTAAAGTGATTCCAAACTGAAGAGTTACTTGGTAAGTGGAAAAGAATAATCATTTGTGATTCAACTTGCACGATATGCTATTTATAGTGATCAAGACAAAAAAAAAATACCTGCACTCTGCAAATGCTTATTTTCAATTGTTTTCAATGCCAGATGTTACCCGTCCATTACATCTTGTGCACTGGTTTCATAAGGAGCCCCCAGCTGTACTTTGCATGTTTTTTTTTTTTTTCAGCTTTATTCCAACAGAATGATTTCCCTTCCTGGAATTAAATTGGACCAGCGTTTCACAACACCTAACTAATGTGTTTGTTTTGTTAAGATTTGAGATAGAAGCGATAGAACTTAGCTAAGGATTTTGATGTTTTCCTGTAATATAGCTGAATAACTTGATGCATTAACATTGTTTCCGAATTCCCAGCCATGCAAAAACTGTTATGCCAGTTCTCTTTCTGAAAATACACAGCATTAAATTTATAAAGTAATAGATGGGCGGAAGGAATACCCAGAGGGACCTTCTAAATATTGGACATAAAGAGGGTCACTTGAAATACAGACCCCCGGAGAGCAGAAGACCCCCCCCCGGAGAGCGGAAGAAGAAGCCTCCCCTGCTAAAAGAGCTAAAGAAGACAGGGGGGGCCTCCGGAGCAGACTAATAAAATATTTTAATACCCTGTGTTGTTTATTTGTGTTTATACCACTTTGCTTGCAGGTGAATGGGTAGGGGTACGACGTACCCCATACTCATTCACTTAGGGTGGGGGGCCGGTATCTGGGGGCCCCCTTATTAAAGGGGGCTCCCAGATTCCGATAAGCCTCCTGCCCGCATACCCCGACAACCAACGGCCAGGGTTGTCGGGAAGGGGCCCTGTCCTCATCAACATGGGGACAGGGTGCTCTGGGATGGGGGGGGCCCCGCAGTGCGCCCCCCTGCCCCAGACCACCCGACCCCCCCATGTTGAGGGCATGCAGCCTGGTACGGCTCAGGAGGGGGGGGGGGGCGCTCGCTCGTCCCCACTCCCTTCCTGGCCGGCCGGGTAGCGTGCTTTGGATACGGGTCTGGTATGGATTGTAGGGGGACCCCTTACGACGGTTTTTCGGCGTAGGGGGGTCTCCCTACAACCCATACAAGACCCAAGGGCCTGGTATGCTCCTGTGGGGGGAACCCATGCCGGTTTTTTATTTAAAATTTGGCGTGGAGTTCTCCCTCTCGGGATGCATACCAAATGCCGACGCTAGAATTGGCGGGAATCCAAGTCGGATCCCCGTCGCTTCTATGACGGCTTTGTCTCTATCGCGGCAAGCCAGCTCGGCGCTGGCTCCCGCGATGGGGCTCGCAGGTGGTCAATCTCGCCGAGAAAGGGAGCGAGATTGACACAATATCGCGGTCACCCACTGTAGCACTGAAAGTGTACTTTGCACTTGTAGTTTTCACTTGTAGTGCAAAGTGCAGTTGCTGTAGATCCGAGGGGGGACATGCAAGAGAATTAAAAAACAGCATTTTAGTTTGCATGTGATTGGATGATAAAATCAGCAGAGCTCCCCCTCATTTCAGATCTACCCCTCTGATTTACAATGACTGCACTTTCAGTGCAATTTCAAGTGCACTTTGCACTTGTAGTTTGCACCTGTAGTGTAAAGTGGATTTGCCTTTTGTAAATAACCCCCAAAGTGTCCGGTACCACATCCTAAGACCGCGGACTGTTTTCATCGGACATGTCCGCTCGGCGATTTCAGTCTGATGGCTGTACATACCATCAAACCGAAATCCCCGCGGACAGAGAACGCGGTGACGTAGACGACACCGACATTCTCTATCGCGCAAATTCAATGCTTCCACGCATGCGTCGAATCAATTCGACGCATGCGCGGGATTTCGGTCCGCTGGTTAGACGTACTAACCAGCGGACATGTCCGACGGACAGCTCTCCAGCGGACAAGTTTCTTAGCATGCTAAGAAACTTTTGTCCGCTGGAAATCTGTCCGCTAGCCTGTACACACGATCGGATCTGTCCTCTAAAACTGGTCTGCGGACCAGTTTCAGCGGACATGTCCGGTCGTGTGTACGAGGCCTAAGAACTAAATTAAGCATTTTAATGGTACCACTTGGATTATGATAAAATATCAAATTTCTGTTGTACAAAATATAAAAGCATGTAAACATTGAACGGACTCGTATCAATACAGACATTAACATGTACACAAAATTTGTATGGTACTATATGGTAGTTGTCTCCTCATCCTTAATGAACTCGGGTGATGGGTTGCTTGCTGTCACTTTGATGCGTTTCACAGGTCGCTGCCCGCTTCATCAGGAAAAGAACTATAGCCAAGCTCTATAATAAGAAATACATATTTATCAACTTCAATACTGCAACTTTTTGATAGAGCTTCAGGCACCAAATGGGGTAAATGCTCTACATACCTATAATATATGTATTAAAAGGGTATACAAAAGATAAACACAATGACACTGCGACCAGTTGTTGCCAACTCCCTCTGCAAATAGGGTAGTTCATCAGGCTTCTATCCACTGTGTCACCAAGAGCCAAGGTTCAAAGCACCACTATAGATGTTGTAATGGTGATTATCCAGGATATAAATAAAGGACATAGTGGTAATAATTAGATATACCTTGAAGTGGATTATATACTTGCAAAGAAACATGCGGGGGGGGGGGGATTTATAATTTTGATAAGGGGCCCTGTGTTTATCTTTTTTATGCCTTTTTATACATATATTATACAGTGCTCAGCATAAACAAGTTCACCCCTTTTGAATGGTAAGATTGTAATTAATATCTAAATGAACACAAGTTTTTTCCCCATTCCCTTCTTTTCCCCCCAACTCTTTAGGGCCTACCCCCTTCCTCTCCTCCTTACTCTTTTCCATGCTCTTCTTCATCTCCATCATTATCCTATATAGCTTTTTCTTTTTATCTTTTTGTTTTTTTATTATACGTTCACGTTTTCCCATGCCTGATTTATCTACCCTGAGAGTCAATTCACACAGGGGCAACACGACTTCCAGCACGACTTTGGGAGGCAACTTGGACACGACTTGAGTATGAATCATCAGGCAACTTACAAGGCAACTTCAAGTTGCCTCCTGGACAGTACAAGGCAACTTCAAGTTGCCTCCAGGACAGGAGGCTTTCCAGTGGCCAATCAAACAACAATCAGCTCTGTGGGAGGGAGGGAGGGGTTTGCCTGAGAAATGTAGGTTATCTTCCTGGAAAGTTGCTTCAGTTAAGATAGTGATCAGACTTCTGAGGCGACTTCCATTGAAATCAATGGGTACAAGGGGCCAAATCCTCAAAAGGGATACGCAGGCGGAACTGCTGTTCAGCCTGCGTATCCCTGTGCCTATCTTTGGAACTGATCCTGAGAAGCAGTTTTCCAAAGATAGGCAGAAGATCTGACATCTGCAAGACACTTACACTGTCAGATCTTAGGATGCAGTACCGCATCCGCCGCTGGGGGCATTTCGCGTTGAAATGCCGCTTTGCGTATGCAAATGAGGACTTACGGAGATCCACAAAGCTTTTCAGCTTTGTTTTTTCTGCGTAAGTTTACGTTTGCATACGTAAAATTAGGGATGCTTTTACAAAGTGTAAACTAGTTACACCTTGTAAAAAACAGACCTTTTTTTCGATCGCCGCTATTTTTTTTAAATTTTGAATTTTATTTTTCGGCGCGTAACTTTTTTTTTACCCGACGCAACTTTATTGTCCCGTCGCAATCCACAAAGCCCGGCGTAACGTAATTTCGCGCGCTGCCCGTCGGGAAAATGACGTCACGAGCATGCGCAGTACGGCCGGCGCGGGAGCGTGCCTCATTTAAAGTGTCATCGCCCCCTGCAGAAGAGGACCGCCTTGCGCCAGGGAGACATTTAAGTTACACGGCCAAAAATTTCTAGGTAAGTGCTTTGTGGATCGGGCACTTAGGTAGAAATTTTCCGCCAGTGTAACTTAAATGGTAAAAGTTAAGTTAGGCTACGTTTTTGTGGATTTGCCCCAAGTTGCCTACAAGTCGGATTGAAGTAGTACAGGAACCTTTTCTGAAGTCGGAGCGACTTCAGTAGTGTACATTAAGACAAGCAGTGCATCTTTTTCCCAGCAATATGATATAATCTGGTTTAGATCTACAAACATGTCACCCTAGTCAAATTACATAACAGTCATCGTCTACTCAGCTTTCCCCGCCGCCTGACTCCTTTACAAATGCAAACCTGCTCTGCACGCCTGCAAAGTATTGATGTCTCACTTTAGGCGCCCACTTGAAAGTTCAAAGAAGGATTTTTTCCCCACATCATGTGATTGGCACATTTTTACATCTTAATAATTACTAAAAATAAAACTGGGACACGAGGAACCCTCTAGCAAACAGTTCTCTGTTATTGTTAACAATTATAAGGATCCAAAAGACAGTGTGCAGATTAAGTATCACAGATATTACAGCATAAATATTGTACTAGCTCTTAAGAGCCGGTTCACACAGGGGCGACTCAGCCACCTGACAAGTCACGCTTCCGCTCTGTACTATGCAACCATTCTAATAGGAGCGACTGAGTCGCTCCGACTGAGTCGCTCCGACTTAGAAAAAGGTTCCTGTATGACTTTGGGGGCGACTCGGGGCGACTTGCATTGACTTCTATACAGAAGTCATTTTGCAAGTCGCCTCTGAAGTCATCTTGAGATCGCCTTGCCGAGTCGCCCCCGAAGTCGTGCCGCCCCAGTGTGAAGCGGCTCTAAGTGTGCATCAGTTAATATTCCAACACAGGAGATCAATAATTAAAAGGGAAACTCCAAATCAGATGGATTAAACTGTTTTACATGAAGTACGACAAAAAGACCAGGGATTTTTTTTTTTTTATCCAGAAAACAAGTTTATTGAAGCACACATATAAAATTACATACATCGAGAATGCATTCAGGTATAAAACAATAGGCCACATTCCGTTACAATTTTCAACAGTGGTACATCTTATCACTCCACCATCCACGTACATGTCAAAATCCGATCCGTCCCTGACCCCCTCCCAGCCCCCTCCCATAGTAAATTGAAAAGAAAAACTATAAAAAGAAAAAAGACCAAGAAAGGTGGCATTTCCACATCCCTCCATCCCATCTCATTTACATTGAACAGATCAGGTTGAACTGCTCAGGCCAAGTATCCTGCCCGTGACCAGGTCCACCGGGGCCAAGCCCGGTACATCCAGCCACCTGCCCCACAGCTTCTCAAATTTCTGGGAACACCCTCTGTGTTGGTATATCACCTTTTCCTTTCGGAGCATCTCCCCCATAATGTTGGTCCACTCTTTCAGGCTGGGAGGTTCCTCCGCTATCCAGTGCGTCATTATGAGTTTGCGAGCTTGGAATAGGGATCTAGCAACCGCTATCTTGGTACTTTCCTCCCACTCCAGCTCATCTAATATAAGGAGCAAACATCGTTTAGGGTCAGTAGGGAGCAGGACTTGGAACACCCTATTAATGGTGTCCACTATTCCCGCCCAGTAGGGGTGAAGCTTCGGGCATCTCCATAGTAGGTGGATCAGGTCGCCATGATCTCTCTTACACCTAGTGCATAGCGGGGTGGGCCTTAGCCCCATAGCAAAAAGCCTATGGGGGGTGTAATACACCCTCAGTAATAGGTATAATTGCGACACCTTCTGGGACACATTCAAGGAGCAAAGTGGTACTGCCTGTAAGGCTTCATCCCACTGTTCACCATCCATTGGGCCCACATCGCCCTCCCACTTGGCCTTCACTCTCAGCGGATGTTTGGACATGAAGCTGTGTAACAGCATATTGTAACACTGCGATATGAACCCCTTGGTAGAGACTGCCCCCGCTATCAGATTAAACAAAGGGGTAGGAGAAGGAAGCCAGTCCAAGGTGTCCCCCTGGGCCTTCACCGCATGACTGAGTTGCATATAATAGAACTGCATGGATTGTGGTAACTTGAAAAGATCCCGCAGATCTGCAAACGGGAGGAGTTTCCCGTTGCGAAATATCTGTTTCAGATGAACTATCCCATATCTCCTCCAAAGTGCCCCATGTTGTAACTTGGCTAATTCAGGGTATGAGTCATTTGACCAGATGGGGCTATAGTCTGTGTATCCTGTCACTCCCTGCAGGTACCTAGCTTTGTTCCATACTTTTTGTATAAGGTTATAAGTGGGGTACTGCTTGTTCGGCTTCCCGAAGGCGAGTGCCTCAAGGGCAGGAGCTACCGACTCCCTCCCAACCGTATGGAGCATCACCATCTCCGAGGAGCCCCCTCCCTCCTCTCCCCAGTGTTAACAACCCCCACCAGCTGTTGCAGCTGAGCTGCTATATAGTATAACCAGGGATTAGGGAGGGCGAGCCCCCCCTCATCCTTCGGGCACTGGAGATGTTCTAACTTTATCCTGGGGGTAAGATTTTTCCAAATGAGTGAGCGGAACAGGGAGTTAACAATCCTAAATATCTTCAGGGTCACTACTGTGGGGGCATTATGAAGTACATAGAGCAACTGGGGCATTAGAATCATTTTAATCAAGTTCACCCTACCAGCCACTGATAAGGACAGGGAATTCCATGTTTTAATACGGTCACGAAATTTTTGCAGCAGCGGGGATACATTCAGTCTACCATACTCGCATATCTTGGGTGTCACCTGGATTCCCAGATATCTAAATGAGGTAGTCAGGGGCACCGTAGATGACGTCGGGGGAGCCCCCCCTTCGTCAATAAGCATTAATGAGGACTTAGTCCAGTTTATCTGTAGTCCCGAGAACTTGCCAAACTCCTGTATTACAGTCATGGCCCCCGTCAGTGAGCTCTCCACATCCCCTAACAAGATCATGGTATCATCTGCATATAGCATTATTTTCTCCTGTCTGTCTCCGTATCGGAATCCTACTACCTCCGAGCTGGCTCTGATTTTAATTGCAAGAGGTTCTATCGCCAAGGCGAATAGTAGAGGCGACAGTGGGCATCCCTGTCGCGTGCCTCTCCCCAAAGTGAAGGTGTGTGAAACCGCCCCTGAGGACCGAATGGCTGCTTTTGTGTCATAGTATAATAGCCGGACCCAGGAAACAAAGGATTCCCCGAAACCAAACCTCTCTAGAACCTCCCATAAGTACTCCCACTCAACGCTATCAAAAGCCTTCATAGCGTCCAGTGAGAGCAGGGCCCTTTGTCCCACATTGTCTGCTGAGGATTGCATATTAAGGTATAGCCTACGCAAGTTGACAGCCGTCGACTTGTCAGGCATAAATCCTGCCTGGTCCGGATGGACCAGGCTAGTAATGACCCCGTTCAGTCTGATCGCTAGCATTTTAGCCAGCAGCTTAATGTCACTCTGTAGCAGCGATATCGGCCTGTAGGAGCCCGGATCCAACGGATCCTTACCAGGTTTTAAGATCAGTACAATATTAGCAGTAGTCATGGAAGTAGGCAAGGTCTGTCGTTCCCTGGCCGCATTAAACACCGCCAGGAGTTTCGGTAGGAGTATACCCGCGTATTGTTTATACACCTCAATGGGCAGTCCGTCTGCCCCCGGCGCCTTACAGTTTGGAAACGCGGCTAGCGCTATTTGCAGCTCTTCTAACGTGAAGGGGGCGTCCAAGGTCCTCCGCTGCGCCTGACTCAGTCGGGGGAAGTCAATGTCCTGCATGTAGGTCAACAGTTCTGTCCGGGTGAATAGCTCCGTCGGGAGGTACAATGTCTCATAAAATCTAGCCAGTTCTGCCAGGACCACGTCCGGGGAATTCACTATTTTGCCCTCTCTATTTCTGATTGCCCCAATACTGGGAGACCTCTGCTGGGAATTAGCGATCCTGGCAAGCATACGCCCTGTACTTTCACCCTCCTCAAAGAAAGCCAGCCTAGAGAAAAATCGTTTTTTTTCTGCCTTAGAGGACAGCAGCCGCTCATATGCTGATTGAGCCGACTGCCATGCCTCCTTAGCAGCTTCCGTTGGGGTTTGCACGAAGGCTTCCTCCAGGGCCGTTACCTGTTTTTCAAGGTCCTCAATGAGCCCCGAAGAATCCCTCTTCACCCTGGTAATTTCCCGGATAAGTAACCCCCTCACATAGGCTTTAAAGGCATCCCACTGTTCAGCCGGGAATTCAACAAAGCTCCCACTATTCAAAAACTCCCGCATGCTCCGCTCCACCTCCTCGTGCGACAGGAAGAGTTCCAACCAAAAGGCATTAAATTTCCATGGGGATCTGGGAAGTGTAGAGGGTGGGGAAGCAATTAAGCTAGTTACCAAATGTGAATGATCTGAGACGCTACGGGGTTTGTACGTCACATCCGAAATGGATGGGAGCATGGCGGGGTTGCACACTACCAGGTCTATCCTAGATAATGTCCCGTGGGTCTTGGAAAAGCAGGAAAACTGCCTCTCCACTGGGTTCCTAGACCTCCATACATCTATCCATCCTACCTCGGTGAGCAATCTTAGCAATGGAGAGTCCCTCAGAGGGGGCGAAACCCCAAATGCGGGGTGTCGGTCCATCGAGGGGCTCAGCCAGCAATTAAAATCCCCCACTATCAGCAGCGGGAGGTCCGGCCTACCCTCCAAGTAGGATAGCAGTAGCCGGAGCACCGCCACCGTAAACGGCGGGGGTATATAAACACATGCCAATATACAGTTCAGTTTTCCCACCCGGCAATGTAGAAAAATAAACCGTCCCTCCGTATCAATACACACATCCATTTCCTGAAAATCAATAGCAGCGTGTATCATTACGCTCACACCTCTAGAGTACGATGTGTGAGTGGAATGATAGGCCCTACCCACCCATGCATATTTAAGACAACATTGTGTTTCAGTGGTTAGGTGCGTTTCTTGCATACATAAAATCATTGGATGATATTTTTTCAGACAGGTGGATACCATCATACGCTTCAGTGGGGAGCCTAGGCCCCTCACATTCCACGATACCACTGGCAGCTCAGCCATTGGGATATAGCATGCATAAATGAAAGGGTAAATGCAATATAAATAAAAACATCAGCCTCCGGTTGGTACCTAGGGTCCCGGGTGCGGTCAGGACAGAACGGACCTGGTATCTCGATGTGGCCTTTCGTTCGCAAAGTTCTCGATGTAGGTGGTAAAGGTGCAAAAAATGATAATAATAGGCCTGGGCCGTCAACAGAACGTGCCCGTATTCATGGCCTGTGCTCCAAAAACAACACTGCAGTGTGAGAAAAGAAAAAAAACAAGTCCAGGCCGCCAACAGAGCTGGCCCCTTGGCTCCAACAGGGAGCAAACTGTAATAAGGCACTTTTGCTCCACGTAGATTGTGGAGTAACCGCATTTTCCTTGCAACTTTACAAGATGACTCAGAGTTCACATCCTAATATAATGTCTCCCAGCAGAACATAGTAAAAAAGAAAAACTGTAGTCACTCAGGTAAAGGAAGTGAAACAAAGTTGAAATTGAAATTGAAATTGGAATTGAAAGGGGTCCTTTGTGCAAAGATCAATGATTAATAGCAGCAGACCATCTTCCACAGTCCGGGGAAGGGGGAAGAGGGGACCAGAATCAAACCCTCCATTTCAAAGAGTGCACGTATTGCACCAAAAAGCAGAACTAGAACTTAAAACATAATAACCTGCTCCAGCTTCCGTAGGGTCATTCTCCTTCCTCCTCTCTCTCACGATGTCTCAGGGCCTGCTCGTTGCGATCTAGCCACATTGCCGCTTCCTGGGCTGATTCAAAGAATTGGGCTTGTCGATTAGCGGTAACTCTCAGCTTGGCGGGGTAGAGCATGGCATATGGCAGTTGTAGTGCTCGCAGGCGCCTCTTCACATCCAAAAATTTTGCTCGGCGGCGTTGCACCTCAGCAGAGAAGTCCGGGTAGAATGACACCCGGACCCCATTAACCTGGACGTTGGCCTTCTCTCTAGCATGTCTCAGCACCGCTTCCCTGTCCCTGTAGTGAAGCATTCTGGCCAGGATAGGCCTAGGGGGGGCCCCAGGCTGTGGTGGGCGACCCGGTGTGCGGTGTGCTCTTTCAACTGTGAAAAACGGAGAGAAGGCCTCTTTTCCAAATATTTCTATCAGCCAGCCCTCGACAAAGGTGGTGGGGTCCCGGCCTTCCGTCTTCTCCGGTAGCCCCACTATGCGCACATTGTTGCGGCGTAAACGGTTCTCAATGTCGTCAGCCCTGTTAATGTCTCTGGCCATCTGTATAGCTACATGGGCCTCTCGAGCAACTGGGGGCAGCCTGTCTTCCACTTCACTCACCCTGCTCTCCACAGCCGTCGTTCGCTCCCGTATCTTTTGCATGTCCTGCCGCAACAGAGACACATCCTCTCTGAGGCCCCCAAACTGTTCCTTGAGTGTATTTACAGAAGCAGTGCATACATGCACCGCTCTCAATATTTCAGCCAGGGTCGGTTGCTCTGTATCCCCCGTCTCAGCCTCCGCATCTGCGGGTATGGAGGGTGGTTGTTCCACTGCATTCCCCCGTTCTACACACCTCCAGGCCCCTCCATCTGCCTGCCCCTGTAAGGCCTGTCCCGAGTCCTGGGCCCGATCAGCTTCCCCCCTTCCTTCCTGCTCCGAGGGACCCCCCAGCTTTTGTGTAAAGAAAGTCATGTCTCTCGGGTAATCCTTACCCTGTGCCTTTGCTGTTTTTTTGCTAGTCTCCCCCTTGGGCCTGTCAGCGCCTCGTGGAGTGCGGAGAGCCTGGGCCGCGGCGGCGCCATCTTGGATCTCGAGCGCCGGCCAATCGTCCTTTTTTTTGCCATTCCGCGGGTGCAGAGAGCCGGCGGGTGGACCGGGAGGGTGACCGGGTGAGTAGCCAGCTGAGCAGCCGTTTAAATCCGTCGGATCGCTGCTGGGAGAGGATCAATGCCAGGTGCTGCGGAGGAGCTGTGAGAAACACGTCTTCTCACATGCCGGTCTTGGCCACGCCCACCAAAGACCAGGGATTTTTAACTCCTTCATGCCCAAGCCTTTTTCTGGCACTTACTTACAAGCTAAAATCAGTGGGCCAGATTCACAAAAGAGATACGACGGCGTATCTCCTGATACGCCGTCGTATCTCTGTGATCCGCCCGTCCTAACTATGCGGCTGATTCATAGAATCAGTTACGTATAGCTAGCCCTAAGATCCGACAGGTGTAATTGACTTACACTGTCGGATCTTAGGATGCAATTCTAGGCCGGCCGCTAGGTGGCGAGGCCATTGCGGTCGGCGTAGAATATGCAAATGACTAGTTACGGCGATCTCCGAACGTCCGCGTTACCCGTCGCTCTAACTTTACGCTGTTTCCGTCGAGATACGCGTCGTAAAATTAGGGCTGAGCCCTAGGTGTTCTAAGCCATGTTAAGTATGGCCGTCGTTCCCACGTCGAAATGTAAAACATCACATCGTTTGCGTAAGTCGTCCGTGAATGGCACTGGACGCCATTTATGTTAACGCCGAAACCAATGACGTCCTTGCGACGTCATTTAGCGCAATGAACGTCGGGTAATTTACCCGACGGAGCATGCGCAGTACGCTCGGCGCGGGAACGCGCCTAATTTAAATGATGCCCGCCCCATTTGAATTGGGCGGGCTAGCGCCGAGCGCATTTACGTTATACCACCGCAAGTTTACAGGTAAGTGCTTTGTGAATCAGGCACTTACGCTGCAAACTTGCGGCGGTATAACGTAAATGGATTACGTTACGCCGCCGCTGTGTAGCGGAAATGTATGTGAATCTGGCACAGTATTTTTTGCTAGAAAATTACTTAGAACCCCCAAACATTATAGATATATATATTTTTTAGCAGAGACTGGAGAATAAAATAGCAATGGTTGCAATATTTTATGTCACACTGTATTTGTGCAGTGGCATTAAAAATGCATTTTTTTTTTGAAGAAACACACTTTCATGAATTAAAAAAAAAAAAAAAAACAGTTAAGTTTTGTATCATTTTATTACAATTATATATATTATTTTTAAAGCATGACGTTAGGTATGTATTTGCTTTGCAAAAGCCAAGTAAATAGATAGCCAACATGTCAAGCTTTAAAAATTGCGCACACTCGTGGAATGGCGACAAACTACAGTGAGCATGAACAGCCAACATTTGTTGTCGTTAATTCAGCCAATAATTGTCTGATGGAGCATACACACGGTCAGATTATCCGACACAACACATCCATCAGACAATTATGGCCATAAAATTGGATCGTGTGTACGGCCTTTAGTCTTAGGACTAAAATGTCATTTTAGTCCCATTTTAGTCTTCTGCAATTGTTTTAGTTTTAGTCGTATTTAGTCGATTAAATCTCCAGTACGTTTTAGTAGACTACAGTCGAATGTGTTTAGTTAAATAATGCATTGTTTAACCACTTGACCACTGGGCACTTAAACCCACTTAATAACCAGACCAATTTTCAGCTTTTGGTGCTCTTACATTTTGAATGACAATTACTCAGTCATACAACACTGTAACCAAATGACATTTTTGTCCTTTTTCACACAAATAGAGCTTTCTTTTGGTGGTATTTGATCACCAATAAAATAATATTTTTGCCTGATGGTGGCATGATATTCTGCATGAAAACATGCTATATGGCCATTTTATCATGTGCTCAATCAATCTAAAGGTGCCAACTGTGCACAATGATGCAATAAGATAATCATTGATTTCTGTAACATGCTGCACTGCAGCACAAGGATGTGGATGAGATACAGCATCAATTCTGTGTTTGCTGCGGATTCCCTGCAGTAGCTGACTATAGCTGGTCTATAACTCTGGGAACAGCTTAGATGTGAATGCAGCCTCAGTGTAATGGGATCATGCATAGGCAGGCTGAGCAAAGCTGGCACCCTCTTGTCATTACATAAAGTACTATTAAAGACAGCAATACATAAGAGTTTCCCTCTCTATGACACATATGCACACAGCTTTGTTTTTTGTTTTTTCATATTGATGAGAGGTAACATATGTAGTATGTGCTAAATGCATCTAACACACACCATGGTAAAGCTGCACTGCATTTATATAACCTTGTGGTTATTGAGAAATATATATTTAACTGCTTGCCGACTGCCTCCTGTACATTTACGTCGGGAGAATGGCACGGCTGCGCAAAGCAACGTACCTGTACATTGCTTTAAATTGTCTGCCGTGCACGCGCCCCTGCCGCAAGCTCTGTGACCGTGCCTGCGGGAACCCGTGGACTGGATGCCCGCCGGTGTCCCGCGATCGTGTGTCACGGAGCTGCATTTCCCTGTTCTGCCTAGTGACAGGACAGTGATCTACTAGCCCAGCCCCCCCACAGTTAGAATCGCTCCCTAGGACACACTTAACCCCTTCCTCGCCCCCTAGTGGTTAACCCCTCCCCTGCCAGTGTCATTTACACAGGCCCGGATTCACGTAGAATCGCGTATCTTTGTGCGGGCGTAATGTATCCTATTTACATTACACCTCCGCAACTTTTACAGGCAAGTGCCGTATTCTCAAACGAAAGTTGCGGCGGCGTAGCGTAAATAGGCCGGCGTAAGCCCGCCTAATTCAAATGTGGTAGATGTGTGCGTGTGTTATGTTAATTTACCGTGACCCCACGTAAATGCTTTTTATGAACGGTGCATGCGCCGTCCGTGAAAGTATCCCAGTGCGCATGCTCCAAATTAACCCGCAAGAAGCCAATGCTTTCGACGTGAACGTAAATGACGCCCAGCCCTATTCGCGAACGACTTACGCAAACGACGTAAAATTTTCAAAATTCGACGTGGGAACGACGTCCATACTTAACATTGGTACGCCGCATGTACGCCTCCATATAGCAGGTGTAACTTTACGCTGGGAAAAGCCTAATGTAAACGGCGTATCTGTACTGCGTCGGCCGGGCGTACGTTCGTGAATTCGCGTATCTTGCTCATTTGCATATTCGACGCTGCAAACAATGGAAGCGCCACCTAGCGGCCAGCGTAAATATGCAGTTAAGATACGACGGCGTAAGAGATTTACGCCGGTCGGATCTTAGGGAAATCTATGCGTAACTGATTCTATGAATCAGTCGCATAGATACAACGGCTCAGACTCAGAGATACGACGGCGTATCTGGAGATACGCCGTCGTATCTCCTTTGAGAATCTGGGCCAATGTAATTAGTGCATTTTTATAGCACTGATCGCTGTATAAATGAAATGTCCCAAAATAGCATCAAAAGTGTCTAATGTGTCCGCCATAATGTCGCAGTCACGATAAAAATCGCAGATCACTCCTTCTTCAGGCCTCAAGAAGGAGTGCATGCCCCGTGGCTTCCATCGTGCTTTCCAGAAAAGTGTCAGTATCCACCGGCGCAGCCTTCTCACAGATAACGCAGCCATCAAGCCTACAGATTCAACACACTTCACGGACATCCGGCATTACATGCCTACATGCCTGTTATGATCGTACCTTTGTGAAAACCTCATGTACATGTGAAATTAAAAACCATTTGATTTATTGCACTTAGAGTGGTGCCTCTGTTTCATTCCCAGCTTTGCCAGAAGACATCTTCTTATTCTTTAACTGGGCTGCCTTCTAAAGCTGCTATTTAAAAACACTATGGACTTGCTCTAATGCCGCGTACACACGATCATTTTTCGGCATGAAAAAAAACAAAGTTTTTAAAAACGTCATTTAAAATGATCGTGTGAGGACTTCACATCGTTTTTCGGCTTCTGAAAAACGACAAAAAAAAAATTCGAACATGCTGCATTTTTTCACGTCGTTTTTTAAAATGTCATTTTTCGTGTTGTTAAAAATCATCGTGTGTGGGCAAAAACTAAGTTTTAAACCCACGCATGCCCAGAAGCAAGTTATGAGACGGGAGCGCTCGTTCAGATAAAACTACCATTCATAATGGAGTAAGCACATTTATCACGCTGTAACAAACAACTCTCTCTGCCTCTCTCTGTAAACCACCAACACACTACACAAGGCCGACTTCCAGGCAGCATTATATAGTGTGGGGCGTGTACTAAACCCCCTGAGTAGGGATGAGCCGAACACCCCTACGTTCGGTTTGCACCAGAACCTTCAAACGGACCGACCGTTCGCTCGAACATTTAGAACCCCATTGACGTCTATGGGACTCTAACGTTCGAATTCAATAGTTCTCATTTTAAAGCCTAATATGCAAGTTATTGTCGGAAAACGGATTTGAGAACCCGGGTCTTGTCCCAGGGAATATGTATCAATGGAAAAAAAAGTTTTAAAAACGGTAGTTTTTTCTGAAGCAGTGATTTTAATGATGCTTAAAGTGAAAAAAAAAATGAAAAATTCCTTTAAATATCGTACCTTCTGGGTGTCTATAGTATGCCTGTGAAGTGGCATGTGTTTAGAACTGTCCCAGCACAAAATGAGATTGCTATAAGAAAAAAGTAATTTAAAACTGCTTGCGGCTTTAATGTAATGTCTGGTCCCTGCAATATGGATGAAAATCATTGAGGAAAATAGCACAGACAGTACACACACCACGTAGCTTTAGGTGCACACTGCAGAGGACACAGGCAGTACACACACCATGTAGCTTTAGGTGCACACTGCAGAGGACACGGGCAGTACACACCACGTAGCTTTAGGTGCACACTGCAGAGGACATGGGCAGTAGACACACCATGTAGCTTTAGGTGCACACTACAGAGAACACGGGCAGTACACACAATGTAGCTTTAGGTACACACTGCAGAGGACACAGGCAGTACACACCACGTAGCTTTAGGTGCACACTGCAGAGGACACAGGCAGTACACCACGTGAGAATACTACAGCTAGCACAATCACCTGCCTGCCAGTAAATTAGGAAGTGCGGATCTAGCTAAACTATACAGTGTATAAATATATATACAAGACCTGGGATGCATATATATCCTCTACACACTGTAACTTTAACTGACTAGCCTGCCTGCTCTATCTACCTACTAAAAATTACACTCTCTCTCTGTCTTTTCTCTCTTAACCACCGCAACACACGTGTACTAAACCCCCTGAGCCATAATTGGCCAAAGCCACCCTGGCTTTGGCCAATTATGTCTCTCCGTTTTTTGCGCACTGTGATTGGCCAAGCATGCGAGTCATAGTGCATGCTTGGTCAATCATCAGCCAGTAATGCACTGCGATGCCGCAGTGAATTATGGGCCGTGACACGCCACTCGAATTTGTCGCGAATGGCCCAAAACTTTCGTAATTCGGCGAACGATCGAACATACGATGTTCGAGTCGAGCGTGAGTTTGACTCGAATACAAAGCTCATCCCTAATTACAACTATGCCTAGATGAAAAACAAAAGCCCAAGGCCAGTAGGATATGCCCCCTTATACAATACAAGGCCTTATTTTCATTTCTGACTGAAGTGACACTATTAATTTCATGTAACAGTAAAAAGTACAGTATATCCTCCCATTTTCTCCTCTACTCCTTAGTATAATTTCCATGCTGTCACTCTGCCAAGCTCCTCATCAACATCTGAAGGGTATATTCCCATTTACAATTTTTATTGGCGCGTTATTTCTACAGTCAAAGTAAAAAATGACTTATCGCTGCTGACAAAGGAAAATTCTGTGGCGTTTTGAACAGTCATATTATAAATTTATTAGCACCTGCTCATTTAATTGCACAGGATAAGAATGAAAGGGATCTTTTCGCCATTAATAAATTAAGTAATATAAAAGCAGGTAGCTTTTCTATTTTCTGATGGTGTCAGAGAGATGTGTTTTAACTAATGAGCTTTGAGGGCAGGCAGTGTTAGAATTTGACGTATCTCTTGCCCATTCGTAAGTAAGAACAATTTGCTAAGTGAAATGTTACCTCCAGTATTAAGCAGGATCAATGTTACTTTCTTATCTAACCATCAGATGATGGATCAACTCTATGCTAAATAACAAAAAAATCAAACCACTATAAAAAAAAATTCTGGCTGCAATACTTAGCTCCTCTCCAGGGCTGTCCCTCTTCTTGCCACAAGATGTTTTTTTAGTTTTCGAAAATTAATGAAAGGAAAGTCTTCCATTGTTTCCCTCCAGATTTTGGTATAGTTCACTTTCTACCACTAGATGTCCCTACCTGTCCTTGGTTTCTGAATTTGAATAATTTTAGGGGAAATTCTTCTTTTTGTTTTCCCTGGGAAGAAGGGGAGAGATTGTACTAGTGTGTCCTCTGCCATGTCCTTATGTAGGTCACAAGCTTAGGGGCGAGCCTTTGGTTTCTGTGTCATTTTGACACATTTGCAGTGTGGGAAGTTTCAAATGGGGACAGAGACACACTTGTAAGGCCGCGTACACACGGTCGGTCCATCCGATGAGAACGGTCTGAAGGACCGTTCTCATTGGTTAACCTATGAAGCTGACTGATGGTCTGATGTACGTACACACCATCAGTTAAAAAAACGATCAAGTCCAACGCGGTGACGTAAAACACAACGACGTGCTGAGAAAAATGAAGTTCAATGCTTCCAAGCATGCGTTGACTTGATTCTGAGCATGCGCGGGTTTAGAACCGATGCTTTTGCGTACTAACCGTCGGTTTTGACTGATTGTTTAGGCGTCCATCGGTTCAATTTTAAAGCAAGTTCTAAATTTTTCAGCCGAAGGATAACGGACCGATGGGGCCCACACACGGTCGGTTTGGACCGATGAAACTGAACTTCAGTCCGTTTTCATCGGTTTTGTCCGATCGTGTGTACAGGGCCTAAGAAAGAGGTAGGTCTAGCATTAAGGACATGTTCCTATCTAGTAGGAATAGTTTAAGGAAGCTCCTAGACATCTGTGGAATCAGAAAAGAGAAGAAGAATAATACCTGAAAACAGAAAATGAATGCAGCCACCTGCACATGGAGAACTTTTTCAATACAATAAACATTGGTCGACTTTACTTCAAGATCCTCACCTAAAATCCACCATAACCAGTAAACCTAAAGTCAAATACAGAAAACCTTCCAATATTAAAAGCAAGGTAGCCCCGAGCAGGATTAGGTCTACAATACTAAATAAGAGCCAGACTCTGACTTTTTTGTACTTAGAAGTATAGCTAAATTCTAACTAACTCTAATTCCGCGTACACACGATCGGTTAAACCGATGAGAATGGTCAAAACCGATCGTGTGTGGACGCCATAGGTTATTTGACCATCGGTTAAAAAAAATCCACGCATGCTCAGAATCAAGTCGACGCATGCTTGGAAGCATTGAACTTCATTTTTTTCAGCACTTCGTTGTGTTTTACGTCAAGCGTTCTGACACGACCAGGCGTGACGGACCATCAGTCAGCTTCATCGGTTAACCGATGAAAACGGTCCATCGGTCCGTTCTCATCAGATGGACTGATCATGTGTACGCGGCATAAATCTACTGGCAGCCACATTCTAAAACGACTCTAAATCTAACCCTGTAAAGCAAAAATTTCTATACATACCTTTTCTGCAGCATATCCAGTCTGGAAAGCTGAGCTATCAATGACTAGACCGGATCCACTGCAGAAAAGGTATGTATAGCGATTTTTGCTTTGCAGGGTTAGATAGAGTAGTTTTAGAATCTGCTTCCTGTTAGACCCTCTGTCTCTGATATAAACTTTATACAGAGCTCTAAAGAGAGAAGAGTCTGTCTGTTGACTAATTTCCTTGTGTATAAATATACACTAGAACTATTGAGTTTGGTGAACAATAGGGTTTTATTCTGCTAATCACATTAGGTTAAAAAAACAAAAAAAGCACTTCAAACAAGTTTTTTTGTGGCCCGTGTACAACCCTGTCCGTCTGCCCTTGCAGCATAAAATGGTTGTAAAATCTTACCTATATCATCCACTGAAGTAGGGCAAGGGCAAGGCCATTTCTGTGGTGTCGGCATAGCCTGTCAGGAGTAACTAATGCAGATAGCTGAGGAATAAGAGAGCAGATAGGAACCACACTGGGTGCTTTGGATTGAGGCAAGTACACATGATAGGATGATATTCTTTGTTAATTTTTCATTTCAGAGATTTACATCCACTTTAAGGGGGCTGATGGTATACCTAATGCCGCGTACACACAACCGTTTTTCGGGTTTTAAAAAATTAAGGTTTTTTTTTCCATGTCATTAAAAACGATCGTGTGTGGGCTCCAGAGCATTTTTCACAATCTAAAAAATGGCCAAATTTTTTTTGAACGTGCTCTATTTTTTCACAACGTTTTTAACGTTGTTTTTAAGATGGTAAAAAATGGTCGTGTGTGGGCTTTAACGACGTGAAAAAAACGCGCATGCTCAGAGGCAAGTTATGAGATGGGAGCGCTCGTTATGGTAAAACTAGCGTTCGTAATGGAGTAAGCACAAATTTATCACACTGTAACAGACAGAAAAGCGCGAATCGTCTTTTACCAACACGAAATCAGCAAAAGCAGCCCAAAGGGTGGCGCCATCCGAATGGAACATCCCCTTTATAGCGCCGTCGTACGTGTTGTACGTCACCGTGCTTTGCTAGAGCATTTTCTTTTCACGATCGTGTGTAGGCAAGGCCGTTTTAACTGGTTGGGTTTTCTAGACCATTAAAATTTTCATTTTTTACAACCCGAAAAACGGTTGTGTGTACGCGGCATCAGGCTCAGCCGCCTATTTTTAACCACCTGGCCACCTGTGTGATTGAGAAGAAAGAAAGAAAGAAAGAAAGAAAGAAAGAAAGAAAGAAAGAAAGAAAGAAAGAAAGAAAGAAAGAAAGAAAGAAAGAAAGAAAGAAAGAAAGAAAGAAAGAAAGAAAGAAAGAAAGAAAGAAAGAAAGAAAGAAAGAAAGAAAGAAAGAAAGAAAGAAAGAAAGAAAGAAAGAAAGAAAGAAAGAAAGAAAGAAACTGCAAACAAAATCATCATACTTTCCCTTTACAGAGTTCATATACAAAAGGATAATCTGCCTATGTATTCTTTATTACATCCAGCTTAGATAGGAATGTCTATTATAGTGCAAATGCCTAATTGAAAAACGGAAAAGGGACCCGGTGTTATCGGAAGAAAGTAGGAAATGCATGTACAAAGTACTATTTGCTGACTGTGCAAGTCAATAAAAGAGTCTATAAAATATTCATAAAATAATTTGATAGAAAGCAACAAAAAGAGTTTAACATATTGTAGAGCAGCACTTTTCCTAGGATATTTTATTACGACTCTTCACACACTAGACAATGTTTTCTCACACATAGCAAACACAATGCTTCATTTATATTAATGTTGTGTAAATACATTTACTGTGGAAAGCTGCAGAGACAAAATAAACTAATAAACGGACCAGGAAACAGATGTTGGATGCAGACACACATAGAAAATGGCAACAATTGGTTTGGGGAAATCGGGGGAGGGGAATTTTATCAAACAACATGCTTCTAATGCATCTTTAATCCTCTAAAGTTATCTTTTCTGTACCGAGCTGTGTGATAACCACTTCTTCAGTACAGATGTAACTCAAAAAGTGAATACTGTGTTAAAGCTAAACTTCAGGAACTTTCTTTTTTTCAAATAAACTTTGCTCCAGATTGATTACTTTTAATTTATTTTTTATCTCCCATCTGTTCAACTGGGGATGCAGAAAATCATGGTAGTAACCTGTGCTACATACTGTAAGTCACCACTGGTCTCTTTCTATATACTTACCCGCAGGGGTCATCCACTCAAACAATGTTTTTGTTCAATGAGTAGAAGAAATTTCTCTGACTGGACAAGGCGGAGAGGAGGGATAGACAACCTAGTAAAATTACAGCCTGGTTAATTACACTCACCGGCCACAAGCGGCAGCCGCTCTATTAGGGGAGCAGGGGCGCTGCCCCCAAAATCCATGCTCTTGGTACCTAATCTACTTGCAGGACGATGGACGCACGGATTGCAGTGTTTTTTTTTTCTTTTTTGAAGCACTGCTCCTTCACTGCTCCTTCCCATTTAAAACAATGGGAAAGGCGCATTGCGGGCCGTATTAACCCTTTATCGGCTGCTAGCGGGGGTTAATACCGCACCGCTAGCGGCCGGATCCCGCGGCAAATTCGACGGTATATCACCGCTATTTTTAGCGGCGCTATACCGCCACCGCACCTCCCGCCCCAGTGTGAAAGGGGCCTAAGGCATAACTCTCACAGGTGATGCCCGTATAGCGTGAAAAGGCAATTTGTTGTAACTTTCAGGTGCTGCATGCAGCTAGCCCACTGAAGTCTATTAAGACACATGGCTGCATGGACACACAGCTGCTTGTCTTATGTGACAGGCATGCATTACCAACATCATTGCCCACATTAATGAAGCCTTAATCCAAAAGTTCGAATCTCCTACACCTGACACTTCTGGAACCCCGGATGTGACTCTGCAAATTACACTGTCACCATACAGTGGCATATGTGTGGGCACAGCTTTTCTGTGTTGCCCACAAATGCTGTTAATCTCCAATAAAAGTAGGAAAGGCTGGGCAAGGTCTTTGGAGAAGTTGGATGATGTGAATCTCTGCAGCAGTGCCGATCCTGACCTTCCTGGGGCCCTAAGCAAAACTACATGTCACGGTGGGGGGGGGGGGGGGTGGTATTAGTTTGTCGGAAATTACATCTTACATTAACATGAGAAGCGGGGGGTGCTGACTTCTTACCTCTTCTCCCATGCAGCTAGCGAGTTGAGAAGCGGTGTGAGGGGCTAAAAATGACTTCTCACCAGGCGGGGCCTCTAGTAATTTGGGGGGCCCTGCACAGCTTTGCCGGGCCCTAAGCGGCTTGCATAGTGAGCCTATAGGGCGGATCAGCCCTGCTCTGCAGAAATATACCATGTGACAATATTACGTTGCTGTGTCATGCTGTAGTTCCAAAAAAAAAAAGAGGGGCGCCTCTGAGTATGTATCATAAGAATAATTTAATAAACAACAACATCCACTCACATGAAGAACAGGTAAGTTGCATTCAAATCCGGTTGCTGGGCTGAAGAGATGAAAGTGGGACTGCAAGTCACAGCAAGTCCTGTAAAGCTGGCACCACATCAGATCCGTGCAGGATGGAGTGGGATGGCTGAGCACAGCGTGGTTTTCTTCAGTGATCCAGGCTTGGGCATATCTTAGTCTATCAGGAAAAATCCATCTGATAAGAATATGGGTTCCAGGTAAAAGGTGTAGTGGAGAGTGACAAAAGTCAGTGGTTATGGCAAGCCGCGCTGTGGCTTTGGTGTGCACTCTGTCTCTGTGGAATAGATTGAAAAGTAAACACGGCCGTGTATTTAGAGTGAGACTAGTGGAGCATCACAGCACGGCGCCCGGCAATGACATCACACACATGCGACATGTTTCAAAGCTAGCAAGCCATTGTAGGGAAAAAAAAAAGGCCGCACCTCTTTTTCAAGCATAGAGTGTGTGAGAGCTGGGTGGGACATTTATAGGCTGACAGGGGGCTTGGCCATTATGGAGATTTGAAAAAAAAAAGAGGGGGTCAGCAAAGCTAGGGGAAAAAAAGAACATTAAGCAGACACAATGCAAGTGGAATGAATATAACATAGAATGAAAAATAATGAATAACAATTCAGGGGAAAGGTAACATTTAGAAGACACAATGCAAATGAAGCAAATAAATACGAAAAAAAATTGCTGGGTAAAAGGGTTCATCTAAAATTTAAGTTGTATGAAGGAAAATAAATGCAGGGAAACTAGATGGTGGGAAATTGATATAAAATACTATATCTTATGAAGGATAGTGATATGATATAAATCAGTACCATTGTGAGGTAGGTTATTAATGATGATAATGCATCTCA
This sequence comes from Rana temporaria, assembly GCF_905171775.1. Classification (NCBI taxonomy): domain Eukaryota; kingdom Metazoa; phylum Chordata; class Amphibia; order Anura; family Ranidae; genus Rana; species Rana temporaria. Next base: position 39,718,235 of record NC_053501.1, on the reverse strand, counting down.
GGTAAACCAATGACATATTAAATCCATTAATTAATTAGTTAATCAACTAGATTAATACTATGTAGGTGAACTATAAATTAGGAGCAATATTCATGGACATGGGGTGAAGAAAAAAAAAAAAAGAGGAAAAAAAAACACACAGGGATAAAAATAGAGAAAAAATGCAGGGAGAAAAAAAAAAAGGGGAGGGGGGGCGGAAGGGCTGGGCATAAGATCATACTACCTCTAAGGTTACCATATACTCCATTATAAAAAAACAAGAGATAAATAAATATATATATATATATATATATATATATATATATATATATATATATATATATATATATATTTATGTAGACATGCTGTAGTTCCAGACGGCTTGGCAGACACAGTGACAATGGGGCATTTGGGGGGGATGCAGAAGCCTAGTCACCACTACAAGTTGCGGAGGGCCCCCCAAATTACTAGAGGCCCCGCCTGGTGAGAAGTATTTATCGGCCCCTCACCCCGCTTCTCATTTTAATGTAAGGTGTAATTTCCGACAGCAGAACACCCCCACCCCCCACTTCTCAACTTTAATCTTCAATGTTTAATGTCACTGTCCGATTTAGGGCCCCAGGGAGGTCAGGATCGGCACTGGTGCCACATTAGTGAAGGAGAAAAATTACTTGTTTGCTAAATTTTATAACAAAATATTAAAAAAACGTTTTTTTTCTTCAAAATGTATTTTCTTTTGTTTGTTTAGCAAAAAATTTAAAACACGGTGGTAATTAAATACCAGCAAAAGAAAGCTCTATATGTGTGAAAAAAATTATAAAACGTTTATATGGGTACAGTGTTGCGCAATTGTCATTCAAAAGCTTCGTACACGATCTGATTTTCTGGCGGGAATTGTTTGATGGCAGGCTGCTGTCGGAAAATCCAACCGTTTGTACGCTCCATCGGACAATTTGTTGTCGGATTTTCCTACAACTAATGTTGGATAGCATGCTTTAAAATTTTCCAACAACAAATGTGTGCTGTCCGATTATCTGATCGTGTGTACAGAAGTCCTTCGGAAAAAAATTCAAAGTACAAACACGCATGTTCAGGAGCAATGCTAACCATAACACAGCATTAGCAGAAGTTGCCCAAAGGGTGGCGCTAAAGAGCTGAAAAAACATGTCGTCAATTCTTTGCCATTTGTATGCAATACAAGTTCACGGCCAACGCCCTTCGCACAAAACTCCACTGATTTGTCCGATGGAAGTCTGATCGTGTGTACGAGGCTTAAACTTTACACCAATTCTTAATATGGTCCTAATAATTGAATGCACTCTAAGCTTAAAGAGAACCTGTGCTTAGGTCAGCAGAGCACGTCAACATTGTCACTGACAGCTCTACCAGCATAGTCTTAAAGGGGTTGAAAAGGTTTGTATTTTTATTTCTAAATTGGTTCAATTGCATTGTTGGTTCACTTACCTTTTCCTTTGATTTCCCTTCTAAATGTTTTTTTTCTTTGTTTGAATTTCTCACTTCCTGTTTCTCCTCAGTAAGCTTTCCACCATCATCCGAGCGGTGGAAAGTCATTCAGAACAGCTTACTGAGGAGGAACAGGAAGTGAGAAATTCAGACAAAGAAAAAAAACATTTAGAAGGGAAATATCGAAGGAAAAGGTAAGTGAACCAACAATGCACTAGCTTAACCACTTCCCGACGGCCGTACGACTATATACGGCCGCAGGGTGGTTCTACTTCTCTGGGGCGCCGTGTTTTTACGGCCGCCCCTTTCCGCGTTCCCCGCGTGCGCTCCCGAGCGTGCAGCGGGGAACTGCTGTGCTGGCCGTGTCCCTTGGACACAGCCAATCACAGATCGCCGGAGTGGCCGTTTGCTAGGCGATCTGTGTGGCCAATGAGAGATGATCTCATATGTTTACATATGAGATCATTTCTCATTGCCGGCTCTCACAGACAGCGGTGCTGTCAGGGAGAGAGGAGACCGATCTGTGTCTCTTGTACATAGGGACACAGATCGGTCACCTCCCCCAGTCACCCCCCTTCCCCCACAGTTAGAACACTACCGTATATAGAGTACACATTTAACCCCTCCCTCACCCCCTAGTGTTAACCCCTTCCCTGCCAGTCACATTTATACAGTAATTAGTGCATTTTTATAGCACTGATCGCAGTATAAATGTAAATGGTCCCAAAAATGTGTCAAAAGTGTCCGCCATAATGTCGCAGTAGCAATAAAAATCGCAGATCGCCGCCATTACTAGTAAAAGAAAAAAAATAATAATTCTGTCCCTTATTTTGTAGGCGCTATAACTTTTGCGCAAACCAGTCGCTTATTGCGTTTTTTTTTTTTTTTTACTAAAAATATGTCGAATACGTATCGGCCTAGACTGAGAATAAAAAAAATAAAATAAAACAAATTGAGCTATTTATTATAGCAACAAGTAAAAAATTTTTTTTTTTCAACATTGTCGCTCTATTTTTGTTTATAGCGCAAAAAATAAAAACCACAGAGGTGATCAAATACCACCAAAAGAAAGCTCTACTTGTGGGAAAAAAAGGACGTCAAATTTGTTTGGGAGCCACGTCGCACGACCGCGCAATTGTCAGTTAAATTGACGCAGTGCCAAATCGCAAAAAGTCCTCTGGGCAGGAAGGGGGTTTAAGTGCCCAGTAAGGAAGTGGTTAAAGGAACCTATTTAGAAAATTAAAAACAAACCTTTACAACCCCTTTAAGCTTTGTACACACGATCAGATTTCCATCTGACAAATCCATGGAATTTTGTGCGAAGGGCATTGGCCGTGAACTTGTTCTGCATACAGATGGCAAAACGTTGTCAGCCAACAAACAGGAACAAAGTGTTTTTTTCAGCTCTTTAGCGCCACCCTTTGGGCAACTTCTGCTAATGTTGTCTTATGGTTTGACAATTCTTTGACAAGTTCATGGTCAACGCCCTTTGGACAAAAGTCCTATGCTTTGTCCGCAAAAAAAACGATCGTGTGTACCAGGCTAAGCGAGAGCGCTGAAAGCTGAAAATTGGCCTGGGCAGGCAGGGGATGAAAGTGCCCAGTAAGCAAGTGGTTAAAATAAGTTGAATAATAACAGACCGACTAGCGGGATCACCAGGTGAAAATAAAATGAGAAAATAAAACAAATGCAGCCACCACATTTAAGGAGTTAATACCCCTTTAAGGATTTAAGGGTTGGGTTATGTGTTGCTGTTTTAATGCAAGCCAAAGATGAGCCAGTGATCCACACCAGGTCTTTCTAAGGTTTAAAGACAGCGAATGCATCTGATCCATTAGTGATCAGGAATTTTTGGACTGGGCTAGTCCAGGTCAGAACTTTTTGTTGGTTGGTTTCAGCCATTTTTGTGTTTTATTGACCCAGACAGAATAGCTAGATCCTAATAGCCCAGCTTCACCGCAATATGATGAACTGTCAGTTCGTGTTCTTACTGCTGGTCATCTATATGCTGTACTTATTTGTTGGAGCCGCCATCTTTTCTGTCCTGGAGCAACCATATGAGGAGCAGCTGAGGGAGAAGGTGCTGAACATGTGGGATGATTTCCTAGAAATCCACCCATGTCTGTCTGAGGAGAAACTAGAGGACTTCCTGCGCACAGCTCTGCTGGTCAAAAGTTTTGGGGTGTCAGTCCTGCGAAATATATCCGGCTTTGAGGTCAAATGGGACTTTGTATCTTCTCTATTCTTTGCTGGGACCACCCTAACCACTATTGGTGAGTGAACGTTCTCTGTCATCTTTTCACAAAAACAACTCAACAGATGAATGCCACCTACCTGTACCAGTTTTTATATTGATTTCAAGCAGTGGCGGCTGGTGCTCCAAAATTTGTGGGGGGCGCAAGCAAACTGAAAAAAAAAATTGCGGCCTCACTGTGCCCATCAACCGCAGCCACTGTGCCCATCACCTGCAGCCACTGTGTCCCCGCCTGCTCACAGTCTGCCCAGAACTTACCCTGTCTTGGTGGGGCAGTGGGTGACGGCGATGAGCGGTGTCCTCCATGCGTCTCCTCCCATCCTCTCCTCCTGATAGGCATCCAATAGCGGCTCCTGTTGTTCTGTTGTTTCAGCCAATCAGGTGACAGGTAACAGACCTGAGCACCTGAATGGTGGCAAGGCAGTTCAGTGTTAGGAAAGCGAATATATATTCGCTTTTCTAACACACCTAGGTGGACTGCGAGTGCCTAGAATGGCGCTCGTAGTTCGCCTACTAGTGCTTAAAAAATACCCCCCCCCCCCCCGCTGCTGTAATTCAGGCGCCCGGCCCCTTTTCGGAAAGCCAGGCGCCAGAAATGGGTGGCAGCGAAGGCCATGGATAGATTCCTGCTATGCATGAATCTATCTATTGGTGATAGAGGGGGGGGCGGCGCCCGCGCACCCTTATGGACGCACCGGTACTGATATAAACACATGCATGCATGTGTGTATATATATATATATATACGCATACAGTAGATAGAAAAAACAGCAGTCCTTTACCTTGGTGTTTCCTGCCGGGTACTGCACTGTAGGGGGAGACAAAGAGCTCAGTACACACAGTGCTTTCACTTTGTAATCAATGTGACGACCTCCCCACACACAGTGGCGATTACAGTTCGGCTTAGGATCAGGGAACTCGTCTCCGCTCCTCCTATCAAAGTACTGTATACAGGGGACCCTCGAGGGCCCCCTGCAGCAAGGGGCCAGGTCGCCATAAAGGTGTTCTATCAGGTTGAGGTCAGGACTCTGTGCAGACCAGTCAAGTTCCTCCACCCCAAACTCGCTCATTCATGTATTTATCGACCTTGCTTTGTGCACTGGTCCGAATTATTTGGTGGAGAGAGGATTATGGTGTGGGGTTGTTTTTCAGGGGTTGGGCTTGGGTCCCTTAGTTCCAGTGAAGAAAACTCTTAGGCTCGATTCACACCTATGCATGTTGCTTTTGAGCGTTTTTGCAATGCTTTTTGCGGTGCTTGCTGCATTTTTTGATGTGCGTTTTTACCGCGATTTGCGTTTTGATTTTTTTTTTTTTTTTTTTTTTTGATGGCGGGCCTGTCCATGCATAGTAGCACCTATAGTAGACTTATCCTTTAAGATTTTAAAGCCAGCAAATATCTCACCAGGTAAAAGTATAAAAGTATCCCATTAAAATGCTGCAAGTGAGACAAAGGTGTTGCCAATAGGAACCAGACAAAAAAAACAAAACAAAACGCACAGCTACAAGTACCTATGGCTCATTCACACCCATGGCCCAGTCCATTGTGATGGGTTAACATGCATTAATTAGGGAAGCCGATTCGTTTGAATGGGCTGCCAATGCATCACAATGAAACAGAAAATGGACGCGCTTTGCAGTGTGTTGCAAACACAAGTTCGTTGCTGGAGTGCCGTTGAAGGTGAATGACACTGCAATGGACTAATACGTAGTTCCAAATGAACCAATTCACTTAAAAGATCCGAACTTCCCATTACTAACTTATATGGTACGTTTCGTAATTTATTAGGCTGAATTAACACGCTGCTGTTTTTGTGTATTGGATGCGTAATGTCATGTGAGTCATAGGTGTGCGCAGCCTATTACATTAGGGTGTGCACCCCAAAGCTCAAACACACATGTGATATATCTATCTACAGTATATCGATCTATATAGATGGATATATATATATAGGGCAATGGACCGTGTCAGTAGAACAGTTGATGGTGTCAGTGGGCAGGGACTGCTGTCAGTAGTTTATTTTTATTTTTTTTATTATTACTTTTTACAATTTTTTTTTCTTTATTATTTTTTGCAATATTTTTTTACAATTTTTTTTATTTTCTTTTACAATTTTTTAGGAGCACCATTGGGGGGCTTTGGGGAGATTTCAGGGGCCTAAACAGACCCCTGATATCTCACTTTTCAGACAGAGAAAGGGGCTGAGGACAGAGATTCCCAAGTCCCTTTCTCTGCAGCCAAGCAGCAGAGGGAATCTGTGCAACACAGGGTGATTAGGGTGTGCCTGGGCACATCTGGCACACCCTGTGCGCACGCCTATGATGTGAGTATTGCATTAAAGCTGACAATTAACTTTGATTGGGCTGGCAATGTGCAAGAATAGTTTAGCCACTTGACCACTGGGCACGAAAACCCCCTTAATCACCAGACCAATTTTCAGCTTTCGGTGCTCTCACAATTTGAATGACAATTACTCAGTCATACAACATTGTACCCATCTGAAATTTTTGTCCTTTTTTTCCCACAAATAGAGCTTTCTTTTGGTGGTATTTGATCACCTCTGCGGTTTTTATTTTTTGCGCTATAAAAGAAAAAAGACTGAAAATTCTGTAAAAAAAAAAAAAAAAAATCTAGTTTCTGTCATATTAGCAGGTTATTTCTCACACACAGCATATGCATACTACAAATTACACCCCAAAACACATTCTGCTATTCCTCCCGAGTATAGCGATACCACATGTGTGCGACTTTTACACAGCGTGGCCACATAGAGAGGCCCAACATGCAGGGAGCACCATCAGGCGTTCTGGAGCACCCAGGCCAATTCTGACATTTCTCTCCTACATGTAAAAATCATCATTTATTTGCTAAAAAAATTACATAGAAACCCAAAACATTATATATGCTTTTTTTTCAAAGACCCTAGAGAATACAATGGCGGTTGTTGCAACTTTTTATCTTGCACGGTATTTTCGCAGCAATTTTTTGAACGCGTGTTTTTAAAAAAAAAACAGTTTTGTGCTTAAAAAAAAAAAAAAACAGTAAAGTTAGCCCAATGTTTTTGCATAATATGAAAGATGAAGTTACGCCGAGTAAATAGATACCCAACATGTCACCCTTCAAAATTGCACACGCTCGTGAAATTGCGCCAAACGTTGCTACTTAAAAATCCCCATAGGCGACGTATTGCAAGGTATTGGAGTATTGAGGGTATTGCGGAGTATTGGGGGGGTATTGCAGAGTATGGGGGGGGGTATTGCAGAGTATGGGGGGGGGTATTGCAGAGTATGGGGGGGGGTATTGCAGAGTATGGGGGGGGTATTGCAGAGTATGGGGGGGGTATTGCAGAGTATGGGGGGGGGTATTGCAGAGTATGGGGGGGGGTATTGCAGAGTATGGGGGGGGGTATTGCAGAGTATGGGGGGGGTATTGCAGAGTATGGGGGGGGTATTGCAGAGTATGGGGGGGGGTATTGCAGAGTATGGGTGGGTATTGCAGAGTATGGGTGGGTGGGTATTGCAGAGTATGGGGGGGTGGGTATTGCAGAGTAAAATAAAAAAAATGATGAGTGCAATACTCTGCAATACCCCACCCCATACTCTGCAATACCCCACCCCATACTCTGCAATACCCACCCCCCCCAGGGTGGGTATTGCAGAGTATGGGGTGGGGTATTGCAGAGTATGGGGTGGGGTATTGCAGAGTAATGCACTCATCATCATTTTTATTTTGCAGAGTATTGCGCAGGGATGGCTGGATCTGTGACTGCAATTGTCACAGATCCAGCCCACAGTGCGGCGGCTGCTGCTGCCGCCCGATCCCCCCCCCCTCCCTCTCCTCTCACACTGTACCGAACGGTACAGAGAGGAGAGGGAGGAACCGGCGTCATTACATGACGCCGGTTTGTTTACAAGTGATCGCGCCGTCATTGGACGGCGCGATCACGTGGTAAGGAGCCGCTTCCATTGGCTCCTTACCGCGAGTGCTGTTGCTGCGGGTCCCGTAGACCCGGCGAGCACCGGCGATCGCGTGTGCGCGCCCGCTCGGGCGCGCACAACGCAGTCTCTGGGAGGACGTACATTGACGCCCTCCTAGAGTACAGGAACCGCTCTGTAGCCGTATTTTGGCTATAGGGCGGTTACCAACTGGTTAATCAAACAAGCAGAATTGTTCTTGAAGCAGTGGACCACAATACACAGTAGTGCATTACCATAAGTTGTGGTGCACTGCAGTGTATTTTCGTCAGAACTGCGAAGCCTTAAAGCGGTTGTAAACCCGCTGATTTTTTTTATTTTTACACTGTAAGGGAAAAGGCGTAATGAGCTAGTATGTACCGCATACTAGCTCATTATGAAAAGCTTACCTTAGAACGAGGCGTCAGTGTTCCTCCCGGTCGCGGCCCCAGCACTGTGAGTGGATGGAGCCACAATGTCACTCCCACACGTGCGCGCGGGAGATTTCTTTACTGCAACGTCCGATGTCTGCCGGGCCTTCAGCCGAGAATCCCCTGTGCGCATTCGCCGCTGCAGTCAGCGGCACATTGCGAGGGGAATATCTACTAAACCGTAAAGGTTTAGACCTCTTTCACAATGAGGCGTGGAGCCGCGGTGACGGTATAGCCGCGCTATTTATAGCGCCACTATACCGTCGTATTTACCGAGATATTCGGGCGCTAGCGGTGAGGTCTTAACCCCCGCTAGCGGCCGAAAAAGGGTTAATACCGCCCGTGTTGCGGGTGGTATTACCGCAGTTTCCCATTAATTTCAATGGGAAGGCGCGGTAAACACACCACTCCTATACCGCTCCAAAGATGCGACTAGCAGGACTTTTGGAGCGTTCCTGCTACCGCACCGCTTCAGTGTGAAAGCCTTTGGGCTTTCACATTGAAGCCTGCAGGGCATCATTTTTCATGCGGTAAAGCAGCGTTATTTTTAGCGCTGTACCGCATGAAAAACGCCTCAATGTGAAAGGGGCCTTAGTATAGGATTACTTACCTGTAGGTAAAAGTAAAAAAAGACTATCCAACCGCTTTAAGCTGGCTATTTCACCAGGTTACTGAGTGTCCCTGTTGGACCCTATCCAACCTGCTATCCTTTTATGGAGCGTGTTGGCTCATTGGGTTGCTATTCATTTTGAATGACACCCCAACGCACTAGGACATCGCAGCTCTGACACGTGCATTGCTGTGCACCACCATGAATGGTAATGTACTGCTGTGCGCAGTGGTGCACTGCGTCAGCAAAGAGCCACATATCCATTTTCTAGTTTGTCTTTTTGGCCCATGAAACGTGTTGGTTGTCTTTTTATGCCGCGTACACACGATCATTTTTCGGGTTGTAAAAAAACATTATTTAAAAATGTCATTTAAAATGATCGTGTGTGGGCTTCAGAGCGTTTTTCGGGTTCTAAAAAACGCCAAAAATAAAATTCGAGCATGCTCTATTTTTTAATGACGTTTTAAGCGATGTCGTTTTTCGGGCTGTAAAAAATGGTCGTGTGTGGGCTTTAACGACGTGAAAAACCCACGCATGCTCAGAAGCCAGTTATGAGACGGGAGCGCTCGTTCTGGTAAAACTAACGTTCGTAATGGAGTAAGCACATTCACCACGCTGTAACAGACAGAAAATCGTGAATCGTCTTTTACAAACGCAAAAGCAGCCCCAAGGGTGGCGTCATCCGCATGGAACTTCCGTGTTGTACGTCACCGCGCTTTGCTAGAGCATTTTTTTTTCACGATCGTGTGTGGGCAACGTCGTTTTAATGATGAAGTTGGAGAAAACTTCGTTTTTTTTTGAGAGGCTGAAAAACGTTGTTTTTTACAAGACGAAAAATGATCGTGTGTATGCGGCATTAGTCTTTTATCTGATTAAAAAATGGCATGGTGTTTTTTTTTTTTATAATTTTTTTTTTTTTCCTGTTTACTACAGGTTATGGACATCCCTTTCCCATCTCACTGAGTGGAAAGGTATTTTGTGTATTTTACTGCCTCATTGGAATCCCATTCACCTTATCTTTACTCTCTATTGTTGCTCAGAAACTGACAATTTTCTTGCGAGACAGACCACTTCACTACTTTCACCACCGCTGGAACACTTCAAATAACAAGCTAGAGTGGATCCACGCCATCGTTGTAATCTCCATCCTGTGTCTCTTTTCCTTTTTCATTCCTGCCATTTTCTTCAATTTTCTAGAAGAGAATTGGGGTTATGCGGATGCCCTGTACTTCTGCTTTATCTCTTTGAGTACAGTTGGTCTTGGAGATTATGTACCTGGTGAACGGAGTGGCCAACGGTTGCCAGCACTCTACAAGCTTCTGGTCGTCGGTAAGTTATTGTCTCTGGCATTGTATTTGCACATCAATGTTTTTTCCACATTTGATTCCTCTGTGGAGGTTTCAAGGGTGATTTAAATTGTTTACACTCTTTCTTCTTGTGATCTGTGGCTCCTGTCATTCTTTGATGGGTGTACAGAAGGGAGATGAAAGCTCTCCTTGAGATTATTGATGAAGAATAACAGGAACTAAAGCTGTGATAAAGGTAGTGGTGGAGGCAGAACAAGGATGGATAAAATAAAGCATACATTGAGACTTGAGTACACAGCAGGTGGACCTAAAGTGAACCTGTCAGCTGTGTATTATGACACTTCACTGTATACATTTCTCCATGTTTGTTCTTCCTTTTTATTATTTTTCCATCCCATATATACCACAGATGTTCCTATATGTGTATATATCTGTTTGTTCCAAAACACAGGTTGAGCCAAAGTAGGTATGGATGCATCATGCTGCAACTGCCTCTTGAGACCACATGAGGCAGAATAACACATAATTGGCCACTGGCCAGGGGCTTTGCTAGGTCTACAAAAGTCTGGGGCTAGAGTTCATAGCAGCAAAGTAAAGATATACGCTTGGGAGGGCATACACTTTGTGTGTGTGTGTATATAATATATAAATCATTACATCAGGGTCCCCAGAGAGCCCCCTCTTACACATCGAGGTCCACAGAGAGCCCCTCCTTACCTCAGAGTCCCCAGAGAGAGGGCAGGCGGACAGTGGGAGATGATGCAAACTCTTTGCTGCCTACAGCTACATAGTGAGGGCAGAACAGCTGTGATGGCAGGTGGTTAGAGGTGATTTCATCTCTCCGCTCTCTGGTGCTGCCCGTCTGCTCTCCAGTTCTGAATGCCGACTCTCCAGTTCTGCCTGCTGGCTCTGTCATGTGGCCCAGCTGCAGAAAGGTTGGGGACCCCTACAGAGGCTATGGGCCCCAGATTCTAGGCTAAAGCCCCAGTAGCCACCCCCTAGCGATGCCACTGGTGGTAACGCCTAGAAAATCAACCTGAGCCTCCATTGAGATGTTTTAAAACTTGGCAACTAGGTGGGTTTACTAAAAGCAACTAGACCAAGGGTAAGTAACCTTTTGTCTACCATGACAACATAGAGAGCAAAGATCACCAGTGTGTCACACTTTCTTCCTTCTTCTTCCTTCCTTCCTTCCTTCCTTCCTTTCTTCCTATATATCTATATTGATTCACAAAGCACTTGCCTGTAAAGTTGCGGCGGAGTAACGTAAATCCTCCGGCGCAAGCCCGCCTAATTCAAATGATCCGGCTAGGGGGCATGGATAATTTAAATTAGGCGTGTTCCCGTGCCGAACGTACTGCGCATGCGCCATCCCTAAAATTTGCCGACATGCATTGCGCTAAATGACGTCGCAAGGACATCATTGGTTTCGACGTTCACATAAATGGCGTCCAGCGCCATTCACTGACGACTTACGCAAACAACGTAAATTTTCAAATTTCGACGCGGGAACGACGGCCATACTTAACATTGACTGCGCCTCATATACCCAGGGGCAACTTTACGCCTCGCAAATCTTACGTAAACGGTGTAACTTCACTGCGTCAGGCGTACGTTCGGGAATTTGCGTATTTTGCTAATTTGCATACTCGATCGGGAAAACGACGTCGGCGGCACCTAGCGGCGAAAAAAAAAATTAAAAAATTGCATTTAAGATCCGACAGCGTAAGAGCCTTACGCCTGTCGGATCTAATGCTTATCTATGTGTAACTGATTCTATGAATCAGGCGCATAGATACGACGGGCAGACTCAGAGATACGACGGCGTATCAGGCGATACGCCGGCGTATCTCTTTTGATAATCTGGCCCTGTGTATCTGCTCACATTCCACAGAACAGTGGACCTGACGGGGGGGGGGGGTTGCTTACAGGAATGGTAGAGCTCCATGTTGTCAATACAGGTTTCTATTGAGACAGTGCTACATTGTCAGTTGATCACTGCACACATTCACATGAAATCTCTCCTGTACATCCACTTATTGATGTGTACTCCCATGGGTGCATGTTACAAACCAGTTTTTTTTTTTATTATTTAGAAAAAAAGCCTCCAATCTTGCAGGTAGAATGTAATGTTCAGCTTTGTACTTTTCAATTCCTTTTTACAACCAACATTTTATGAAGGCTAGTGTGCTGTGTTTGGTATAGTAATTCAGTTTTAATGTTTAATGACCATTTTATGTTTTTTAATTAACATGTTCCTGTTATTCAATTAACATTTGTATACAAGGATTGCTTTGGGCTGTAGAGCTGCAGCAGGAGTATTAACAGACATAATTATAGACCTCTTAAGGGAAAATTATACTAACCATGACTTGTTTCTTTAAAAAAAAATACAAACAGGAATTGAAAGTTGACTTTTTATCTATTAAACATCTGTTTAGCATTTCTGTATTGCTTTAACTGTGCAACTGTGCAATACGAATCCATTATTATTGTGAGAGGAAACCTATTGTGTATATTCTTTTTTTCCATTAACAAAGTTTGTTCCCACCACTCGGACGCTAGCCATGCTTTCATTTATGCTGCTTACTGAACATAAGGAGGTCAGATATACTTGCAAGTCTTTCTGATTGGCTGATTTCAGTGTGTTGACATGGGAGTCTGCCAGGAGACGTAAAATTTGGCACTGGTAATGTAGGTAGGAGAGGAACGTTCTATGACGTTCTGGGACGGAAGGGGCTGTGTATTTATAGCGGTATAACGCGCTCCCGCGTATATCGCGCACCCCTAAAGTTGCCCCCGAAATTCCTGTAAAAAAAAAAGTTATATGATTTTATTACTTACAGTTTTGGTGTTTTCCCAGCGTCCATCGTCCGGTCCGGCGTCCGTCTGTGGCCTCGATGGTGTCCTCCTGGCTTCTCCAGCGCGCGCCTCAAGTCGAGTCCCCGCTTCCCGCGCTCAGTTCGAACGCCTCCGCCTACATATACCGAATGCAGTACATTCGGCAAGGCTCGGCTTCGCTCACGCTCTGTGGCGTTTATGCGTGAGCACGAGCGAAGCGAGACTAGCCGAATGTACCCAAGTGTACTGCACTCGGTATATGTCGTCGCAGGATTTCAAACTGAGCGTGGGAAGCGGCTATCGGCGTATATCGCGCACCCACGATTTTCCCCTTATTTTAAGGGGAAAATACTGCGCGATATACGCCGATAAATACGGTAATTGACTCTCTTCTGCTAGAACATTTGACTTTTTGGAAAGTAAAATGTGCACTGCAAGTAGTTAAAAATCCTAAAATAATAATTCTTTAGTGTTTTTATCAATGTTAAAGGGAAAAAAAAATGCTGATAAGTCTTTTTAATGTTAAATATTAGGTAGTTAAGCATTAGGAATTCGTTTTTTAAGAGATTAGCTTAATGTTTAAAGCAATCCTATGCATTGTTTGTGCAAGACAAACCCGCTCACTTTAATGCCAGTCTACTCACTGAACATATGTACCTTCCATTCATAACCCTGTCACTGCATTCAACTGCTGGGAGAGAAAAGAGGAAGCCATGTGACACATGGCTGAGGACTCTCTTCTCACCCAACTATAACAGCACTGCCTAAGTAGCGAACCACCAAGCGCCAGCACTTTTGCATGGGAGGCTATAGGATAAGTCACATTGTTGGAAAGTCAGACGCAGGCCCATGCCCAAAGTTTTGCGTTCATATTGCAGCCTGTGGTCAGATGCTTAGGATTATGGCTGCATGCAAAGCGGTGTATGAACATGCATGAGTTTTGCTCCAATCGCCATATTTAATGCTCTACACAACCTTGGAAAGTTGCCGAAAGATATTAAGCTCCGGGGTCCATTGACCTGACCTGTGCCTCTGCTATCCATTGTTTTAGCCAACTTGTCTCCAGGCTCCATTGTGCTTGTATCTTCCACTGCTGACACTGACTTGTCTACCAACTTCACCTTCTGCCTGCTGCCCATTTTCCTGGACTCGTTTAATTTGCTAGCCACATTTGTACCTCTGCTGCCTGGTTGTTGCTGACCCATGCTTGCCCTGTCTTTGCCAGACCACAAATCAGCATTATGCACAGATCTGGTCTGAATATTAGCAGTATGCAGAAGGACTTGAGATCATCTGCTACCACCCCTTGTCCTTTTCTGCCCTGTCACCAACTTCAGAGGGTATGAGACAGGAGGTCTAAGGAAAGCCCCACCCTTTGGGCAACTTCTGGGCAAACATAAAGGGTATCAATATTATTATGCATTTTCTTAGTGCTTATGGACAAATCAAACAATTGTCTATTGATCTGCACACAACGGGGCAGATCCACAGAGCGAGTACGCCGGCGTATCTACTGATACGCCGGAGTACTTTCAAATTTCCCGCGTCGTATCTTTGGTTTCAATCCTCAAACCAAGATACGACGGCATCTGGGTTAGATCCGACAGGCGTATGGCTTCGTACGCCTTCGGATCTTAGATGCAATACTTTGGCGTCCGCTGGGTGGAGTTCTCGTCGTTTTCCGCGTTGAGTATGCAAATTAGCTATTTCCGACGATCCACGGACGTCGTCTCTAGTCGGCTTTTTCCGGCGTATAGTTAAAGCTGCTGTTTTGCGGCGTATAGTTAGACTTGCCATGTTAAGTATGGCCGTCGTTCCCGCGTTTATTTTGAATTTTTTTTTTTGCGTAAGTCGTCCGTGAATCGGGATGGACGTAATTCACGTCTATGTTAAAAAAATGACGTCCTTGCGATGTCATTTAGCGCAATACACGGCGGGAAATTTCGTGATGGCGCATGTGCAGTTCATTCGGCGCGGGGACGCGCTTCATTTAAATGAAACGCGCCCCCTATTCGCCGATTTTAATTTCGCCGCCAGGGATGGACTACGCCGCCGTAACTTACGGCGCAAATTCTTCCAGGATTTGAACTAAAGCCAGGTAAGGTACGGCGGCGTAGCGTATCTCTGTGGATCTGCCCCAACATGTGAGTTGGCCATTTCTGTGTAAATTTTTTCTGGACATGCAAGCATGAGCGGTCTCTGCTTGGGGGTTGAGCGGACACACTTGGTAAAGGTTACTAAGTGTGTCCCCCTATACCCTCAAGCAGAGACCGCTCATGTTTGTATGTCCAAAAAATTTGACAGAAATTACCAATTGACTAAGCACGTTGTCCTGATACTGTTTACAATTCACAGACCAAGAGGTCTCATGGGTAGGTCTCAACAGGTGGGTGTTTTTTAGGGGATGCAGATGTGCTCTGTTTTTTTTTTTTTTTTTGAGGAACAAATGCTTTCTTACCATGTGCTAAAGAAGTACTGTATTGAAAAACTTGTATGGTCACTGGCATTCAACAAAACGGGAAGATCTATATATATGTATATATATCTATATACTATATATATATTTTTTTTTGGTCTACTAATTTTTTGTTATTTCTGTTTTTTTCGTTTTATGCCAAGAAAAAAAAATCTGTTTTCTAACATGTCTGCCAATTCTCCAATATCATTTTTGCATTATTTAACATGCAGTGCAGCTCATCGTAAGGATGTGCTTTGGAAAAACGAATGGATAACGTTGCAATCTTCAAATTGAAACAAGCACTGAAATCTAGATTTGTGGAATCATTAGCAAAGTGCCTGGAGGTAACACTATATACATTTTGGGGCAGATCCACAAAGAAAGTACGCCGGCGTATCTATTGATACGCCGGCGTAATTTTAAAATTCCTGCGTCGTATCTTTGTTTTGAATCCTCAAAACAAGATACGACGGCATCTCGGCTAGATCCGACAGGTGTACGCCGTCGGATCTAAGATGCAATTTTTCTGTGGCCGCTAGGTGGCGTTCCCATCGTAATCCGCGTTGAGTATGCAAATGAGCTATTTACGGCGATCCATGAACGTACGCCGGCCCGTCGCTTTTTTTTCCGTCGTTTGCGTTCGGCTTTTTCCGGCGTATAGTTAAAGCTGCTATACTGAGCCGTACTCAATGTTAAGTATGGCCGTCTTTCCCGTACAATTTTGAATTGTTTACGTCATTTGCATAAGTCGTTTGCGAATAGGAATTTGCGTAGAATGACGTCACCGTCCTAAGCATTGGCGGGTTCCGATTTCGAGCATGCGCACTGGGATACCCCAGGGACGGCGCATGCGCAGTTCCAAAAAAACGTTGTTTACGTCGGGTCATGACGTATTGACATAAAACACGCCCCCATTAGATCCATTTGAATTCCGCGCCCTTAAGCCGCGAGAGATGCACTACGCCGCCGTAACTTACGGTGCAAATTCCTTGAGCATTCAAACCAAAGCCAAGTAAGTTACAGCGGCGTAGCGTATCTTGCATACGCTGTGCCCGGCGCAGATGTATGTGGATCTGCCTCTTTGTGTTTGTGGACTGTTTCGTTGGCTGGTGGCCACAACAATTTTTCACAGCAGAAATCATTT